>NW_026706464.1:0-106888 GCF_029867415.1 Vicia villosa
GTGGGACAACGAGGCGCCTATGATCACCATTTACAGGCAAGATGAACCATCCTATTGCAATGAGATCAATACCGAGGGAACAGAAGAAAAACCATGGTTCCATGAAGTAAAAAGATATCTCGAAGCTCAGGAGTACCCTGAAGGGGCATCCATTAACGACAGAAAGTTTCTAAGGAGATTTGCTGCCAAATTCTTCCTAAGCAATGGAACTTTATACAAACGCGACCATGACTCGACTTTACTTCGCTGTGTAAACAAGAAGGAAGCAAAACAGATCATGGAAGAAATACACAATGGTGCCTTCGGTACTCATTCCAGTGGACATACAATGGCTAAAAAGATCCTTAGAGCAGGTTATTACTGGTCTACCATGGAAACAGACTGCCATCATCACTCCCGAACATGTCACAAATGCCAGATATACGCTGACAAAGTACATGTACCTCCAGTTCCATTAAGCGTCCTGACGGCTCCTTGGCCTTTTGCAATGTGGGGTATTGATATGATTGGAGAAATCAAACCTACTGCCTCCAACAGACATCGCTTTATCCTGGTCGCTATTGACTACTTCACAAAGTGGGTAGAAGCAGCTTCATTTGCTTCTGTCACCAAAAATGTGGTGGCCCGGTTCATCAAATACAATCTCATTTGTCGGTACGGCATCCCTGAACGGATTATCACGGACAATGGCACAAATCTAAACAACAGAATGATTACTGAACTTTGCACACAGTTCAAGATCAAGCATCATAATTCCTCTCCATATCGACCAAAGATGAACGGCGCGGTGGAAGCTGCCAACAAGAACATCAAGAAAATCATACAAAAAATGACAGTAACCTACAAATACTGGCATGAGATGTTGCCTTTGGCTCTTCATGGTTATCGCACATCTGCGCGTACTTCAACAGGGGCAACTCCATTTTCCTTAGTCTATGGTATGGAGGCAGTTCTTCCAATTGAAATTCAGATTCCTTCCCTAAGAATTATGAAAGAAGCCAATCTAGACGAAGACGATTGGATTCAAACACGGTTGGACCAGATAAACTTGATTGATGAGAAAAGGCTCGCAGCTATTTGTCATGGTCAGCTATACCAAAAGCGTATGATCAAAGCCTTCAACAAAAAAGTCAAAAGTCAAGCATACCAAACTGGTGGCTTGGTTGTCAAACGCATCATCTTACCACAAGGTGATCCCAGAGGCAAATGGACTCCCACCTACGAGGGACCATTCATAATCAAGAAAATATTCTCCGGCGGCGCCATGTTGCTTACCACCATGGATGGCGAGGATTTCCCACACCCTGTGAATGCGGACATAGTCAAAAAATACTTCTCTTAAAAAGAAAAAAAACAGCTCGCTAAGTTGAAAACCTGAAAGGGCAACTTAGGCAAAAAAATGAGTGTCTCGGTGGATTGAAAACCCGAAAGGGCGGTCCAGGAAAAAGTTAGAGACTAAACAAATACTATCCCGGTAGGCTGAAAACCTGAAAGGGCAGCCTAGGCAAAAGTTAGGGAATGAAGCATACAACTGTGTTCCGGTCAGCTGCCTACTCACCATCAAGATTCAACACCTCAAAGACACCGATCAGTCCAATCACTTTCTTCCAACAAGAGAGGGATGAGATGCTCGAAGACAGATTGGCAATAGCAGAGTTGAAACTTGACTGGATTGTTTTCACATAGCTATTTATCTCTATAAATATTTTCCAAAACTTTCTGACAGTTTCCTACTTCTAGGATTGTTGTCTCCCTGTGCTAACCAGCCTATCATGGCTCTTTTTTCAAAAATCAATGCAGCTTAGGCTCAAAAATCACCATTTTCACTTTTTCTGTTTTAAATACGTAAACGTCCCAATGATAATTTTGAATGAACATGTGCATTTGAATATGATTGATGTTTACCAGGAAAAACAGGAATAGCATTCAGGAAATGTCCCAATTATCTGGACATCATCCCATCAGAACAAAACCACCAAGAGAAACGCATTTCTCAACAAATTCCTCAAAAAGATTTTCTCTTCAAAAGAAGTCTTATCCCCCAGCAGGGTTGTTCCAGATTACTATCTTCAGAAGGTGTGATCCCCGCACCCGGACTTGGTCAGATAGTGCATCGGAGGATTGTGCATCTTCCTCATTCCCATTTGAAAGGGCATCAGAACTTCCAGCTACCTTTCATTCTCAAGAGATATTCAAAGATCCTTCAACAGAGTACCAGGGTTCTCAAAGAATTTCCCCAGCCGAGGGTACTCAAACAAGACAAAAGATCATCAACGATCACGATATAGTCATATCCAGATGACTGGCGGAAATTTATTTTCCCAAATAAAAGCTCGACATCTCACATTCATACATCACATATTCATATTCATACATCATATTCATACATCATGCATCATGCGCATATTCATACGCATATTCATACACAACATCACATGCATATTTCTCCGGGAATATCTCACATTTACATGCATCATAAACATTGCATATCACTAACTTGATTTTTCAGGTAGACGGATATCTTCAATAAAGATGTTCTCAATCACATGCAGTGTTCACCTGAATTCCATGAACGGTTCTCTCAGATACAATCAAGCCGAAGATTCATTCTGATCACTTACCAACTCAAAAACAGGCATCACAGATCTAAAGTTGATACCTCAGACGGTTCCAGAACGATCTACTATCACAGATCTAAAGCGATACCTCAGACGGTTCCAAAACGATCTAGCATCACAGATCTAAAGTTGATACCTCAGACGGTTCCAAAACGATCTAGCATTGCAGGTCTAAAGCGATACCTCAGACGGTTCCAGAACGATCTAACATTGAAGATATAAAGTCGATACCTCAGACGGTTCAAGAATGATCTAACATCAAAGATCTAAAGCGATACCTCAGACGGTTCTAGAACGATCTAACGTTGCAGATCTAAAGCTGATACCTCAAACGGTTCCACAATGATCAACTTTCAAAATCTAAAGCAGAAAAAAAACTTTGGGCAAGTTCCGTAGCAATCATCCTCCAAGACTTAAAGCGGTAACCTTGGACGGTTCCGAAACAGTCAACACAAAAACTTTCAAATCCTTCAATGGATTCATTCTGATGAACAAACCATCAACCCATTTACCAGGTGGCATCTGAAAGCCCATCTCAGGTAATGTTCCAATCTGCCAACAACATTTCGCAGACGACATTCAAATGCAACTTCCAACATCTCTTCTGATCAAGGTAAGTGCAAATTTTCAGGGCATCTGAATATTCAATCATCTTCTACCTTCAGATTTCAGACAATCTCTTCAGGTTTAAGAAGATTGAATAGGGGCAACTGTTATACCCCAAAATTTGCCCACATCTTTTTTCAAGAAAACTCCAATCTGAAAATTAAGAGTCTCATATAATTATGGATTATTTCAACAAATATCCTAACATATGAAACACTTAGTTTTTAGAATTTTTCTTATACAGTAATTTGGCCTGCAGTTGAATTTATTCTTACGCAAACGCCAAATACTGTTTATTACTTCACACATGCTATTTATTTATTTACAGATAAATAGTACTGACACAATTGGTACAGAGTTAAATCTTTTTGCAGGCGCAGAATCAGGAAACTCAGACTGTACTGGTAACAAGTAGATTATTATTATCTTTTGTTTCCCACTAATTTTTGTACTATATTCCATTATTTTCAAAAATCTTTTCAAATCTATTTTTCAAAAATCAAATCTCTCTTTTTCCCAACACTATCTCCACTTTCTTTCAAATCTTATTTCCACTCAAATTTTCCTTTTGTACGGAATCACATCATTCCCCAACGTCTCTATTCTTCTTCCCATTCTATAAATACCTCTCATTTTCTTTCATAAAATCGCACATCAAATTCTAATTCATCTCTCAAATTTCCACTTCATAATCCATCCTTTCTTCTTCCCCGACAAAATGGCAAAGCGGTGGGAAACGTGTTTTCTTATGGTCATCACCATTGCTACGGTGATCATGTCTTTCTTCTATCTACATAGCCCGGAACACTGTGGACCTGGGATGCTTATGCTCCCAATCATCTAAATGTTACTATTTATAGCATGGGTTATCAATCGTCACTCTTAAAATTTGCCGTATTTCTTATTTCTTAAATGTACCGTTTATTCGTCGTACTGTTCAATATAGTATGTAATATTTGTACTGTCAGTATTAAATATTGTACTACTTGTCATAATATTGCTTAATTACTCAGATAATATTTTATGTGTTTTCTGCCAGTCAAATATTCATTTTTCTGTGCATTAAATGATTTTCAGGGTTATTATCGGTAATTTTGCCCGCATACAGTAAATATTAGTTATTTATTATGTCTGTGTTTTTCTAACAAGTCATGTAAATAAACTTTCATTTTTCACATAAAACATAAAACAAAAACAACAAAAAAGAAAATTAACTTTGACTGTTGATTTTTCACTCTAACTGCTACGTCAATACCTGGACAGTCAGTTGACAGCCAAACTGCTGGCAGTACAATTCTCAGTGTTTTGTACCATCAATCAAATCAATCTTTCACAATTCAAAATTCCAAGATTTTTGTTCTAGAAGTCTTCTGAATATCACGCGATTAGCAGAGACTCAACACTGCACAAAAATCAGGTACGCTTAACTGTCTCCTACATAAATAGTCCCTGACTAGGGTTTTCTTGTTTTTACAGGAGAAACAAGTTTTTGAGAGCTCAAATGGATTTCATACACATCCATATATCTCAAAGTACCATCATACAAATTTTCAAACTTCAATTCATTCAGACGCACCGTCAGCAGCTCAAACAGTCAACAGACGACCCGTTTGACCAAAAAAGTCAACAGACAGACAAAAATGAAATTTTTTGTCAAAGTCCATATTTTGTCAAAGGATTCATCATTTGATCATTGGATGATCATAATTCATCAAGGAAAGATCAAAAATCAACAAAACCCTAAGATTCAAAATTAGGGTTTTTGCCTGAAAAGTCAACTCAACTTTGACTGGTCATAACTCTCTCATCCTTCATCCAAAAAATTCAAACCAAAGCTCATTTTGAAGGAAATTAAATTATCTTTCAAATTCAATTGATCCCATGGTCATTGCATTCACCATTTGAAAAATATGACCAAAGACATTACAGGTCATTTTCAAAGTCAACAAAAAGACACTTTTTTCAAAAGGACACACAAGGAGCATCAAAAATCATTTTGACATGAGACCAAAGACATTGGTTAGAGGACTCTTTGAGGTTTCCAAAAAGTGCAAGATCTCCTTCATATGACAAAAATTGAGGGATTTACACCTTGTTGAAGTTGGCTAAATTTTGGAAAATGCATAAAAACCAACATTGCTCAAAAATGCATTTTTTCCAAATGGGGCCAAGTTTTCATGGTTCAAACATCATTTCCATAATATTATGGGCCTTCCACGACCAAGACAAGGCCCATACCATTTTTATCCATTTTTGGCATAATTTTATCTTATTTTAAGATTAAATTAAAAGGAAAAATGGAAGGATAAAGCATAGCTTATTTTCTAAGCTAAAGTCTCCACATGGGACTTAGTTATTCAGCAAGGAAGGAAGCAAGTCAAGCCTAGAGCAAGAGGTGTGGAGATCAAGCAATGGTGGCTTAAATTTTAAGCTTAAAAGTCAAAAATTCAACAAAGCTCATGAATACTTCTTAGCTTATTTTCTAAGCACTCCATGGCTTATATAAAGGCAAGAATACTTCACAAACAAGGAAGAGGGCCAAGACACACGAAATTATAGCAAGGCATAGCAAGAAAACTCATCAAATTTCTCAAAATTTCCATACACTTTGTAATTTTCAAATTTCATATTCCAATCAATATCAATACAAAACAATCATTCCAATCATCTTCTAAGATCATATAAAGTAAGAATGAACCCTTAATATGGTCCCATGAGAGTCGTAACACATGCATAGTGTTCTTCATGTTCATACATAATTAATTTTCGTTTTCCTATATTTAATCAACCTCAATGTAATCTAATCATTCCACTGAGTTTATGAGGTCCTATAAGCTAGATCTGGGCCTTAACATGTAAGCTCCCACGTGAGAACCACTCCATGCCATTAACAAGTGTTCATACGTGCTAAAACTTCAACTCCATCGAATCCATAGCTACAGCTTTCAAACAGCGAAACTAACATCATATTTGGACTCAGAGCATCCTAATTAGGGGATCTGGGTCATTTGTTTTTATTCCTAACGTTTATTTTTGCAGGTGTGGGAAGCTACCAAAAAATGGCGTTTTTATCATAAAAATAGGGGAGGTTTAAAACCCCCGCTATTTGTTTGAAAAGATAAGAGAGACGGAGGTTGAAGACGACCACGCGTCCAAGCGTGGTTCGTCAGTCAAAGCTGACTCTTCCCTCCGCTAGCGTGGCTCTTGATCATTGGCTGGTCAACCAGTCTTCCCATCCACGCGTGCATATGTGGGTCCCAGTCAGAAAGTTTGAATCTCCTTGGATTCAGCACATGTTCCCCACCATCATATCATGCTCCCTCATGATCTGAGCCCTTGGATCATCTCAAATCTTCATCCAACGCATCAGATCAAGCTATTCATACCATGGACTCACATGCATACCACACCTGATCATGTATCCTTTTATTTTCTATTTTATTTTAATTTTCTTTGCAAAATTAATTAAAAATAGTTTCAAAAATCCAAAAAATACACAAAAAATATTTTTAGACTTCTAAAATAATATATTATTTTCTGAAATAAAAATATTTTATTTTTCTTCAAAATTTCAATATTTTGCATAATTAATTAGTATATATTTATATATTTGCTTTTTAATTATTCTAACCAATCAAAAAATCATAAAAAAAAATTGTTCTTTATATAAAATATTGTTTATATATTATAAACTAATTTTGTACATATTTTGAATAATTTTCTCTCTAAGTTTTAATTATTGGTATAATTATTTGCATAATTATGTTTTAATTAACTTAAATCAATTTCAAATCAATTCTAAAAATTCCAAAAAAATTAGTTTTGTTTTAAAATTAATTGACAAATATTTTGTACATATTTTAAACTTAATTTCTAGGTTTAAATCTATTTTCATCTTTTTTCTTCATTTTAATTTAATTAATCATGCATTAATTATAATTAAAATCAATCATAAAAAATCCAAAAACATGCCTTTTATTTTCCTTGCAATTTAAATTCCTAGATAAATGTATAGGATGTCAAATTCATGTAAATAGGCTAGTTTACATTTCCTGCACAATCGATGTAATAGCGTAGATTTACTTTCCGCACTTTACATTTCCGCATTTTAATTTCCCGCATATATAAACTGCGTGTATGTCAAAGATAAAATTGAACCGTTAGATCACTAACTTCAAAGATAAAATATCTGAATCCAATCACAATCACACTTGCACCTCTTAAGGTAAATCCCTTCTCATTCTTTTCAAAATCAAAGTCAAAATTCCATTGTTTTGAGTACAAAATCGAACCTTTTGTTTGTATCCGGTGAAAGGATAGATTTTTAAAGGAAATAGGATAAAGACCTTACAACTCAGGGTAGACCTCCTAGTTTGCTTGCTCAAATCAAAACAAACAAAATTCTCATACACTGTTGTTTTTTCAAAACTTTCCAAAAAAGACAATACTTTGTATACATCCAAACACGGATTATTACAAAGTTAACGTTCTTTTCAAAACATCTTTCGAAAGATAAACAAGCATTTTGTATACATCCACACACGGATCATTACGAAATTCAAATTACAAAGGTATTTGAAACCACATATGAGCAATTTCAGAGCAATTGAAAAGTAATCGAAAAACAAGTGAGCTAAGCAAACTTAAGAGCCCATGGATAACCATGGATACAAAGGGTGCTAACACCTTCCCTTTGTATAACCTACCCCCTTACCCAGAATTTCTTAAAGGTCTTTTTTCTGTTTCTTTTATAAACCTTTCCTTAATTGGATAAAATAAAAGGTCGGTGGCGACTCTGTGAATTTTCAAAAAAATGCGAAAGCATTAAGCGATAAAAAAGAGTCAGTTCACGTATCTCTACAGATCAGAGGTATGGCCCGAATTAAAAAACGGAGGTCCACAACTACCTTAGCAAAAAGTTTACCGAGTGCGAAACAAGATACTCGCTGCTTGAGAAAACTTGTTGTGCTTTGGTGTGGGCTGCTCGCCGACTGAGACAGTATATGTTGAACCACACCACCCTATTGATCTCCAAAATGGATCCAATTAAGTATGTATTTGAGAAACCTGCATTAACTGGAAGGATTGCTCACTGGCAAATGTTGCTATCAGAATATGATATTGAATATCGAGCTCAGAAAGCTGTGAAAGGAAGTGTGTTGGCAGAGTACCTCGCTCACCAACCAATTGATGATCGTCAATCTATCAGAATGGACTTCCCAGATGAAGGTATAATGTATTTGAGATCTCAAGATTGGGATGAACCGTTGCCAGAAGAAGGGCCTGATCCTGAATCCAAATGGGGTTTGATTTTTGATGGAGCTTCTAATGTTCATGGCCATGGAATTGGCGCCATTATCATCACTCCACATGGATCACATGTTCCTTTCACTGCAAGGATATGTTTTGACTGTACAAATAATATTGCTGAGTATGAAGCTTGCATCATGGGACTTGAAGAGGCCATTAATCTGAGAATTAAGATTCTTGATGTTTATGGAGATTCTGCGCTTGTGATTAATCAGATTAAAGGAGAATGGGAAACTCGTCATCCTGGTTTGATCCCTTACATAGATTACGCCAGAAGGTTATTGACATTCTTCAACAAAGTTGAATTCCACCACATCCCTCGAGATGAGAATCAGATGGCCGATTCTTTAGCCACGTTGTCTTCCATGTACAAAGTGAATTTCCATAATGAGGAACCTCAAATTACAATCAGGCGTCTCGATAGACCTGCCCATGTATTTGTAGTTGAGGAGGCAACAGATGAAAAGCCTTGGTATTTCGATATTAAGCACTTCCTTCAGACTCAAGAGTACCCACTTGGGGCATCAAATAAAGACAAGACAACTTTGATGAGATTGGCTGGCAATTTCTTCATCAATGCTGAGGTTTTGTATAAAAGGAATTATGACATTGTCTTGCTCAGATGCGTGGATAGACACGAAGCAGACATGTTGATGCATGAAATTCATGAAGGTTCTTTTGGTACCACGCCAATGGACATTCGATTGCTAAAAAGATGCTTAGAGCAGGTTACTATTGGTTGACAATGGAATTTGATTGCTACAAGTTTGTAAAGAAGTGTCACAAGTGTCAAGTGTATGCTGACAAGATTCATGTGCCTCCGACACTTCTCAATGTTATTTCTTCCCCATGGCCTTTCTCTATGTGGGGTATTGATATGATTGGCATGATTGAACCCAAGGCTTCGAATGGACATCGATTCATCCTGGTAGCAATCGATTACTTCACCAAGTGGGTAGAAGCTGCTTCATATGCTAATGTAACAAAGCAAGTTGTGGTAAGATTTATCAAGAACAACATCATCTGCAGATATGGTGTACCAAGCAAGATCATCACTGATAATGGCTCGAATCTGAACAATAGCATGATGAGAGAATTGTGTGAAAGCTTCAAGATTGAACATCATAACTCTTCGCCTTATAGGCCAAAGATGAATGGAGCTGTTGAAGCAGCAAATAAGAACATTAAGAAAATTGTGCAAAAGATGGTTGTTACGTACAAGGACTGGCATGAGATGCTCCCATTTGCTTTGCATGGGTACCGTACATCTGTTCGTACTTCAACAGGGGCAACTCCCTTTTCTTTGGTTTATGGCATGGAAGCAGTGCTCCCTATTGAGGTTGAGATTCCATCATTGAGAATTTTAATGGAAACTAAGTTATCTGAGGCTGAATGGTGTCAGAGCAGGTTTGATCAATTGAATTTGATAGAAGAGAAAAGAATGACGGCTTTATGCCATGGTCAGTTATACCAGAAAAGAATGAAGAAAGCATTTGATAAGAAGGTTCGACCTCGTGTATTCAGAGAAGGCGACCTCGTGCTCAAAAGGATCTTGTCTTTCACCTCCGATTCAAGGGGCAAGTGGACTCCTAATTTTGAAGGACCATATGTTGTTAAGAAAGCCTTCTCTGGCGGTGCATTAATTCTTGCAACTATGGATGGAGAAGAGCTCCCACGTCCCGTGAATGCTGATGAAGTCAAGAAATACTTCGCCTAAATAATAAAAGAACAGCTCGCTAAGTCGAAAACCCGAAAGGGCGGCTTAGGCAAAAAAGAGCGTCTCGGTGGATTGAAAACCCGAAAGGGCGGTCCAGGCAAAAATTAGAGACATAAACAGAATAAAATACCCGGTGGATTGAAAACCCGAAAGGGTGGTCCAGGCAAAAGTTAGGGATTCATGGCAAGTAACTACATCAGACAAGACTTGATCATCAGCAGTCATCTGTTATCATGAAGAAGTTCAACACTTTTCAACGGAAGCCTTTGCTCAGGAATTCCCAGTTGAGAGATAGGATGGGGTCATTACATTTCAATGTACCTTTTCCACAAAATTACCACTTTCCAAACTTTGTAATAATCCATGGGGTCCTGCCTTTTGCAGGCTACCATTCCATTAAAAAAGTTTGAGCCTTTATCTTTTATTGGCAATCTTATTTCTTTCATATCTCTCAAAATGTCATTTATTGTTGATAGTAATTTTTGAAACAAAGAGAAAATTGATTTCAACAAAATCCTTTTGAAAATTATAAAAGAATTTTTTACTTTGATTCATGAGTGCATTACAAGGAATGGATATGTTGATGTATTCGTATGCAGAAGAATGTATTACACTCAATACACCTTTGGCCTGGTTCGAGTTTGGTTTAGAACTCAACTACGGTGTTCTCTCAGCTTCAATGTTCCCTAGTGTTGGGTAGCATATATTTTGAAGCCATCGAAAGATTGCTGGCAGTTTCTGCTTTGGTGTTCAGCTTGGGACATGCTTGATTATGTCATCTTCGTACACCATCTCTTTCTACCTCCAGTGGAACGTTGGTAGTTCACCTTCAGTGGAACGTTGGTGTATTTTGTTATCTTCATCGTCAGTGGTACGTCGATATATTTCTCTTCAATACCTTCAGTGGAACGTGGGTATGTGTTATCGTTAATGGTACGGCGATACATCTCTTTCTACCTCCAGTGGAACGTTGGTAGTTCACCTTCAGTGGAACGTTGGTGTATTTTGTTATCTTCATCGTCAGTGGTACGTCGATGTATTTCTCTTCAACACCTTCAGTGGAACGTTCGTGTATTTTGTTATCTTCATCGTCATTGGAACGTCGATGAATTATCTCTTTTCATATCATCAGTGGTACGGTGGTAGATCTCTTCATATCATCAGTGGTACGGTGGTATATTTCTTCTTCATGCCTTCAGTGGAACGTTGGTGTGTGTTATCGTCAGTGGCACGGCGGTACATCTCTTTCATCGTCAGTGGTACGTCGATGATTCCTCTCTTCATATCATCAGTGGTACGGTGATATATCTCTCTTCATATCATCAGTGGTACGGTGGTATAACTCTCTTCATATCATCAGTGGTACGGTGGTATAACTCTCTTCATATCATCAGTGGTACGGTGGTATATTTCTTCTTCATGCCTTCAGTGGAACGTTGGTGTGTGTTATCGTCAGTGGCACGGCGGTACATCTCTTCAATCATCAGTGGTACGATGGTGTGATTTCTATTAACGGAAGATTGGCATTCTAATTCAGGATGCATACTTTCTCATCCCCAGTGAAAGAGGATGTTCCTTTTTTCTCATCCCCAGTGAAAGAGGATGCTATAACCTCTCTGACGCGAAGTGTTTTCCCCAGAGAAGTTTCTTTTCCCACCAAAGTTCCGTCTCTCCAACAAAGTATTGCCTTCCCCAGTGGAACTTCTAAGACGTTTGTTTCCCCAGCGGAGTTATAGCAAGACATTTGTTTTCCCTAGTGGATCACTTGTTATTCCCCCAGTGTTGTCATGCTTTATTATCATCACATGCATTCATTGCAATGCATCTTAGGCTCAAAAATTGTGTTTTATATATTTAAGTCTCTTCGATTTTTGTCAAAACGAAGATTTCCAATCATCGTATCTCCAAATTGAAGAAACTTAAATAGGGGCATCTGTCATACCCCAATTTTTGACCCTAAGATCATACATCAATTGCATTCAATCATCAATCAAGAGCACCATTGTGAAGCTTGATCTTTGATACTGTGATTATCTCTGAGGGGAATTATCGAGCATTTATAGTTTTTATTTGTTTATACTAACCAAAAAAAATCAAAAATATATGTTTTATCTCTTTTGTTTATATTTTACAGGTGAAAGATCGGGCAAAAATCAAAAACAGCGCAAGAAAACAATTTTTGAAAATTGGAAGGTGGAAATCGATTTACCTCTGTGGGAAATCGATTTCCTGTGCGCAAAATTCAAAAAAATATAAGAGGGAAGCTTGACATCATTTTGGCACCTTTTTTATTTGATCATTTTATCAATTTTCCACCTCATCAAAATTAACTCATTCATTAAACCCTCTTTAACCCCATTTTACCACTTTTTACCATTTAATTGCTACTTTAATCACCAATTAAACACAAGTTAATCACCAAACACAAAAAGACCAATTTGCCACTACTCTTGCTCCAACTCTATAAATAGAGCCCTCTACTCTCTCATTTCTCAAGCTTGGAGAGCCAAAAAATTGCTTGCAAATTCATTTCTCACCCTTTCCAAAACCCTCACCCAAAGTTCATTTTCATAAGATTAGTAAGGTTCACATTGAATCTTGCTAATTTTGAACTAAGCCTCCTACATTTCACTCTTTTCTTTGATTGTTCATCTCCATACTTGAAGGATCTACACTTTGTGCTTGTTCTTGAAGCTACTTCAACACTTTAATTCAAGAATTGGTAAATTTCTCAATTCCAAGATGTAGATCTTTGTTGCTTGTGTTCAATGCATCTTTGATGCTATATTGGTGCTATTTGATGGTGATTTGATGGAAAATTCGTGCTCCAATGGATATGTGATCATAAGGTGTTTGTATGTTTGCTTAAGTCAAGTTTTATGCCTCCTAATGCTGATTTTTTGAATGCTGCGTGCAGGAAATCGATTTCCCTCTGTAGGAAATCGATTTCCGCCTTATTTTTTTTCAAAAATTTGAACTCTGGACTCAGGAAATCGATTTCCTACAGAGGTAAATCGATTTCCTGCTGGCAGAATGTGTTTTTTGCCTTTTTTATGCTTGTTTTGGCTTCCTACTTCCTCCACTTCATTAATATCATTGGATCTAGGATGTTGATAGGTTTGAAATGACCTAATCCATAATATTAGATGAATGATATTAATGATAGTGTGAGTTGATTATCTTTTGTGAATTTTATTCTTCTTCCTCCATTTCATTAATATCATTGGATCTAGGATGTTGATAGGTTTGAAAGAACCAAATCCATAATATTAGATGAATGATATTAATGATAGTGTGAGTTGATTATCTTTATGCATTTTATCTTCTCCTTCTCCTTTTTTTCTTTTGATCTATGAAAGTCTTAATACTTTGAGAATTCTTATGGATTCTTAGTAAAGACTAGATCGTTACCTATTTTCTTTTCGTGCGGTATTGCTTTCGAAAGGCGATCTACATATCGTTCTTCTCGCATGCATTGGCACATAAAGTTTTGACCGGCCTCGTTGTAGGGTGATTTCTACATAAATCACTTGGCGATCTGCTTAACATAGCGCAATATTTCGTGTCCCGAATAAAAAAGATTAAACATGGAAGAGAATTGTATGCGGTTGATTTAAGACTTGTGGAGGTTTTTATCGTGTAGTCGCTATGATTCTATCAAGCTTCTGATAAACCCCATTGAATTTAAATCCGAGTACATCATTCACTCACCATAGATCTTCCTACTAACTTTGATAACATACTTGACAAGTTTCAAGATGGTTATCTTTAACGCTTAACAACTAACTTTAATTTCCGCACCTTTACTATACCGCTCTTTATATTACCACTCTTTACATTTCTCGCTTTATCGCTTTACTTTATCATTTCATCATATTTACTTTCCGTCATTTTCTCTTTGTCCATTTGGACATATGTTTATGCTTCTGTTATTTTTCTTTTGTCCACTTGGACCATACTTTATTTTTTCGCTAAAACACTAATAAATAATCAAAATCTAAAAAATACATAAGGTTCTCTCTGGACTATCGGTTACTATCCCTAGCACTTTGGAGATTCGGACTTATGGACCTAGTACCTCTGGACTCGTTCTATTACTATCCTGTGATTGTTCTATCTGTCTGGCATTGTTCTGTTGTATGTTTATGTGTGCAGGTATTTCCTTGAAAGCCCTTGATGGTTAATTCCAAGGCATTGATATAAGGATTTTACCCGAAAACAGCCGTTACTCTGCCCGATTTTCGTCAGAATTCTAATGTGCTTAATGCAAAATGGTGCTAAGACAATAAGTTCATCTGGATCCCCAAGTGTTAATGTGTTGGTATTGATAAATCCAAAGGATGGGAAAACTACCTTGGCTCTTAATGTCAAGTGTTGGCTTCTTATTTGGTTAGACCGTTTCTTTCCTTAGCTTTTATTTTATGCATTAGGTTAGCCTCTTCATCTCCTCCCATTCTTAAATTTTCAAAATCTTCTCCCTTTTTCCAAAATATTCTTATGTTTGCAAATCTTTTGAAAACTTTTTTAAAAAAAATATCTTTCGCCCTTAGTGGATTTTCTTCAAATGTTTAGACACCGTTAATTGTCGAAACGAGTGGTTATACCCCACGATTTTGAAATTGATTGATAATAACGAGATCTTTTCCGCGTGAGAGAGCTAGTGGCATACTCGTTGATTTTATCCGAGTTGGCGCCCTTCTTTCATTTGCGATGCAAAGAACTTGTTTGTTCTCATGCTCAAGATCAATGGCTGAGTATTTCTCTCTAACGACAACAAAGTGTTTATCCGTTTTAAAAAACGTTTTTCCCAAAAGCGGAACTACATTAGCTCTGACTTCTCCATTGCACCGAGGAGGTATGTAGGCCCAAAGCTTAATGCTTTGCCGAGCTTATTTTAAAAATAAAACAAACCGTTTTTTAGCACACACACAACACAGATTTTCAAAAAGGTTCCCGTGGAGTACCACGGATATGAGGGGTGCTTTAAACCTTCCCCTCATATAATCAACACCCGAACCTGAGTTCTCTTTCTTGTTTTAAAAAAACAAAACTTTGGGTTTTACGTTCTTTTCCCTTTTCCTTTGAAAAAATAAAGCGCGGTGGCGATTTCAAAACGGAATATTGATTCGAGTCAATCCCATGGCTTCGATATCAGATTTTCCCCGCTACACATTGGCAGTTGCCTTCGTGAACCAATTGTAATTAAGTTTTGATTAGTGGATTAAGTCCTCAACGGAGAGAGGCGAAATCACCTTGACGGGTGGACTAGAGTAGTTTGAGTTCAAACGAACCAGGATAAAAATATCGTGTGAATTTTTATTTCTGAAAGAAAACCCCTTATTCAACCCCCTTCTAAGTGTTTTCATACCCTTCAATTGGTATCAGAGCTCTTGGTTCTGGGTGCAAACACTTAACAATGTCACTAAAATATCCAAAAGGAAAACACTGTGGCAAATGAGAAAAATAACAATGGTTTGACGAGACCCCCTGTGTTTGATGGAGAAAATTTTGAGTACTGGAAAGATAGACTAGAAAGTTTCTTTCTAAGACAAGATGCTGACCTATGGGACGTTGTGTTACATGGTTACACACATCCTGTAGATGCTGGTAAAAAGATTGATAGGAAAAACATGAGTGAGAAACAACAGAAAGAGTTCAAAAATCATCACAAGGCTAGAACAATCTTGCTGAATGCTATCTCACATGCAGAATATGAAAAAATCACCAACAGAGATACTGCACATGATATGTTTGAGTCTCTCATAATGACTCATGAAGGAAATGCTTAAGTTAAAGAGACGAAAGCTCTGGCCCTCATCCAGAAGTACGAGGAATTTAGAATGGAAGAAGATGAGTCCATTGAAACCATGTTCTTAAGATTTCAAACTTTGACTGTTGGCTTGAGAGTTTTGAATAAAGGATACACTAGAGAAGATCATGTCAAGAAAATAATCAGAAGTTTACCCAGAAGATGGGGACTAATGGTTACTGCGTTCAAAGTTGCAAAGAATCTATATGATGTATCTCTTGGAGAACTTATTAGTGCATTGAGAAGCCACGAGGTAGAAATTGATGAAAATGAGCCTCAGAAGAAAAGTAAGTCTGTTGCCCTTAAATTTATTAGAAACTTTGAAACTAACACTTTTCAGGCTGAAGAGGAAAGCTCTAGTGACTCTGCATAAGAAGAAGAAGATTAGTTATCTCTTCTCTCCAGAAGAGTAAACCAATTATGGAAGCCTAAACAAAGGAAGTTCAAAAACTACAGGAGACTAGAAAATAAAGCATAATCTTCTGGACATAAGAAGCCTAATAGAAAAAGCATTGTCTCCTAGGAATGTAAAGAACCATGACACTTTAAGAGTGACTGTCCCAAGCTGCAGAGAGAAAGGCCAAAGAAAAAATTTGAAAAGAAGAAAAGTCTGATGGCCACATGGGATGATTCAGAATCTTTCGAAGCTGAATCTGACTTAGAAGATGAACATGCACACTTAGCATTAATGGCTACCATAGGAGATGACTCTGGCTCTGAATCAGAAACTGATGAGGTATTCTCTGAACTTACTAGAGATGAGCTTGTAGAAAGCTTATCAGAACTTCTGGAAAACCATAGTAAACTCAGAATCAAATACAAGAAACTTAAAAATAGTTTTATAGTTGAAACTGAGAAACTTAAAATGGAAAATTCTGAACTTAAAGAAAGTAATCTTAAACTCATAGAGGAATTAAAAATTCAAAAAATCTCTAATTCAGATACTGCTTCAAGTTCGAAAGATATCCTAAAAGAATATTACTCTGGTTTTCAAAAATTTCTTGCTAGAAGCATAGATAGAAGCAAAATGGCTTCAATGATATATGGTGTTAGCATAAACAACATAAAAGGAATTGGTTATGAAACACCCAAAGGGAAAGAACCATATCAAACTAAACTTGTTGATGATATGGTTATTACATATAAACCTTTACACACTCAATTTGAATTTGGTCACACACATGAAATTAAATACATTTCTTATTCTCAAAACTTTCATGCTAAACCTAAGTTCAAACAGAACTTTAGGCGCACTAACACCAAAAGACCCAAAAAGATATGGGTACCTATGGAGAAAATAATATATGTTGCAGATATCCTTAGCAGCACAGTTGAAACACCAGTGATGGTACATGGACTCTGGATGCTCGCGACACATGACAGGAAGAAAGTCTATGTTCCAAAGCTTGGAGCGTAAATCTGGTGGAGACGTTAGATTTGGAGGAAATCAAAAAGGAAAGATTACTGGTTCTGGAACTATTGGAAACGGTAATTCTCCCTCCATAACTAATGTTCTGTTATGAGAAGGATTAGCACATAACTTATTGTTCATAAGTCAATTAAGTGACAACGGCTATGACATAATCTTTAATCAAAAGTCCTATAAAGCTGTTAGTCAAAAATATGGGTCAATCCTATTCACTGGCAAGAGAAAGAACAACATATATAAAATTCATCTCTTTGAAGCTCTGTGTGAAGCATGTCAGAAGGGAAATTTTTCAAAACCCTCTTTTAAATAAAAAAATGTTGTCTCTTCCTCTAGGCCATTACAACTTCTGCACATTGATCTATTTGGACCATCAAAAACTGCATCCATTAGAGGCAAGAAGTATGGACTGATAATTGTTGATGACTATAGCAGATGGACATGGGTTAAGTTCTTAAAACACAAGGATGAGTCACATTTTATGTTCTTTGATTTCTGTAACTAAGTTCAAAATGAAAAGAGTTTAGAATCATAAAGGTTAGAAGTGATCATGGAGGAGAATTCGAGAACAATCTCTTTGAAAAGTTCTTTAAAGAAAATGGCATTTCTCATGATTTCTCTTGTCCTAGAACTCCCCAACAAAATGGAGTTGTAGAAAAAAGAATAGAACATTGCAAGAAATGGCTAAAACCATGATTAACGAAACCAATATGGCTAAACATTTTTTAGCAGAAGCAGTGAACACATCGTGTTATATTCAGAATAGAATCTCTATAAGACCTATTCTTGAAAAGACTCCTTATGAATTGTGGAAGAACAGAAAACCCAACATTTCATATTTCCATCCTTCTGGATGTACTTGTTATATACTGAACACTAAAGAACATCTGAACAAGTTTGATTCTAATGCACCAAAGTGCTTTCTACTTGGATACTCTGAATGTTTAAAAGGTTAAAGAGTATACAATACAAAAAATGTGATTGTTGAAGAATCAATACAATGTCAGATTTTAAGATAAGCTTGGCCATCAAAAGCCAAAGCAAGCTGAAAGTTTTGAAGATATGGAAGTTTAACTTACAAGCTCTGAAGACTCAGAAGAAAAAGACAATTCAGAAAATCCTCAAATTACATCATCTATGGAGAACTTGAGAATTTTTGAGGAAACCTCACAGAAAAGATCTTCTAGACTCACCTGAGCATATCCAGAAGATGTTATACTCAAAAAGAAAGATAACCCCATTAAAACCAGATCATTTCTAAGAAACAATCAAGAATCTCTATATGGATTAGTTTCTATGGTTTAGCCAATTTCTGTTGATGAAGCTCTTCAAGATACTGACTGGATTATTGCTATGCAAGAAGAACTGAATCAGTTTACAAGAAATGATGTATGGGATCTAGTTCCAAGACCTGATGGATTCAATATCATTGGAACAAAGTGGTAATTCAGAAACAAATTGAATGAGGAAGGAAAAGTTGTCAGAAACAAAGCACGACTGGTCGCACAAGGATATAGTCAGCAAGAAGGTATTGACTATAATGAAACTTTTGCCCCAGTCGCCAGGTTAGAATCTATTAGATTACTAATTTCCTTTGCTGCTCAAAATAACATCACCTTGTATCAAATGGATGTTAAGAGTGCACTTTTAAATGGTTACATAGAAGAAGAAGTTTATGTCCATCAACCTCCTGGTTTTGAAGATTCAAAATATCCAGAACATGTTTTAAACTTAAGAAATATTTATATGGTCTGAAACAAGCTCCCAGAGCTTGGTATGAACGATTAAGTTCATTTCTTATAGATAAAGATTTTACTAGAGGAAAAGTGGACACAACCTTATTTTGTAAGACATTTAAAAATGATATTTTAATTTGTCAAATATATGTAGATGATATTATATTTGGAACTTCTAATGTTTCTCTTGGAAAAGAATTTGCTAAGTCCATGCAAGCTGAATTTGAAATGAGTATGATGGGAGAACTCAATTTTTTTCTGGGAATTCAAATTAATCAAACTTCTGAAGGAACATACATACATCAAACAAAGTATGTCAAAGAACTTCTGAAGAAATTTCATCTATCAGAAAGTAAAGAAGCCAAAACTCCAATGCATCCTATATGCATTATAGGAAAGGATGAGGTAAGTAAGAAAGTAGATCAGAAACTCTATAGAGGTATGATTAGATCCCTACTTTATCTGACTGCATCTAGACCAGATATTCTGTTTAGTGTATGTTTATGTGCAAGATTCCAATCAGATCCTAGAGAATCTCACTTGACTGCTGTCAAGCGAATTTCGTCCAGAATAATGTTATGTTAAATATCTGAAATGCCTTTAGAACATTTGTTTTGCTTAAAATGAACTATCTGATTCATAACTCTTTAAAAGTTGGAAGTGAAACCATTTAGAAACATCTGACCTACTTGGTTCAGAAGTTCATTTCTAATTTGGTTCAGAAGTTCATTACATAAACCAACTGTATCACGCTAACCATAGAAGTTAACACGTGTTCAAATCTTTTACGTTTCCCCTAATATCATTAATCAGGCTATTGAGGCACGAGTCATTGGTAATTGTTGTCTTAAATCTTTTACGTTTCCCCTAATATCATTAATCATGATGCTACTATCCTTTGCTTATTTCAATATTTTCTCATCATTTTATAAAGCATTCCAATTGTGGTGTCGTTTTCTTTACCTCCCCGTTTCACTTGGGAGGACGACACGCTAGACCCTTCACGCGAAATTTGGAAGGAGAATGCGCCCGGGGCGGGATGAATTTTGTTTCAGTTCTTCCTACGATATCACACGAACTTTTTAATCATCCTACGAGTAGGAAAGGGGAAAAAGATCTCAAATAAACCCTAGGAGTTTGCTAAGTGTGGGGATTCACCTAGACTAGAAATTTTGGAGTCCGGGAGGTCGGTTATACATAGGGAAGAGTTTAAGCACCCTACATATCCGTAGTACTCTACGGGAACCTTCTTTGTGTCTATGTGTATGTGTTTGTTGCTTGTTATTGGGAAAGTTTCTCCTTTGTGTTAGGAGAGAGAATTAAATTGAATGAAAAGAAGTCAGACAAACTGACTATTTTTGGTATTTTGTTAGCTCGCTGAGATTCCTTGTGAACCTGATGCCTACATATCCCTAATGGAAGTCAGAGCTTAATGTAGTTCGGGGAACTAATTAGGGATTTTAATGATTTTTTTGGTGTCTTGCTTGAAGCTCAAGGTTGAAGCTTTAAATTAAATCTCTGTTTACAGTAAAGAGACATGAAATCATCTTTACAGAGAGGTATTTCTACTATTCCACCACAAACATTTTTAAAGTGACAGAAAAGCTAAAAAATGTTTCATTAAGAGGGGGAGCCTACTTGGTTGATCAAGTATGACAGCCAACATGCCTCTTAAATGAAAGATTCTCAACCAAATTAGGGAAAGTTGTACAAGTCTGGGTTGTGTGCTAGAGCAATGCCTTTCACGAGTCCTAAATGGGAGAATGTTTGAAATGATTGTTTGTTTGAAATGATTGTTTGTTTATGGTGAGATAGGAGAAATACCTACCTATGAAGATGAGCTATGTCTATCTATTGTTTGAAAGATTTGATTTTTAGCTGGCTTGTATGAGGCCCAAGCTTGAGGCTTTTGATTGATTTATTGACTCTGGGAGATAACTCCACTTGCGATGGATTTAAACTAAAGAGTTTTTGTGTTATGTACAAAGCCCAGAATTGAGGCTGACTCTAGCTGGAGAGTATTTATTTGATGTATTTTATTTGGTGTTCTGTACAAAGCCCAGAATTGTGGCTGACTCTACTTAGGGAGACTCCATTTTGTGCCTTGTATGAAGCCCAAGGTTGTGGCTGACTCTTAACTGGGGAAGTCATTATTTCATGCCTTGTATGAGGTCCAAGGTTGAGGCTGACTCTTTGGGGAGTTTTACTCTGCTGGAGGATTTATCTATTAAAAGACTGATTTTTTGGAGGATAACCCTTTCCAGGGATTTTGAATGATAGCAGAAATATTATCTAATTGATACTTCATGTTTAAAGCCCAAGATTAAGGCTGACACTGACTGAGGATAGATAACTATGGATCCTAGACTCTGCTAAGGAAATTAGTGAAGATAAGGGTGACAGAGACTGTCCATGTCTCTCATTCCAAAAGGTGTACTCAATATGAGATTGAGACAATCTTAGCTTGTTTAAAGTCTGGTTTAAAGTGGAAGAAACTCACCAGGATAGGCTAAAAGGTGACTAAAGACTTGTTCCTATGTTTATAAGAAACCAGATGGGTCCTTGTATACAAGCTCAAGAGGAAGCTGGAAATGCTTTTAAGAAGCCTGTGGGTCCTTGTGCAAAGCCCAAGAGGAGGCTAATCGAGGGTCATCGAGGGTCCTTGTTGTAGCACAAGAGAAAGCTATGTGGTTTTGAACTTATTTTGGCTTTAAGCAAATGGGTAAGAGGTTTCACCGGGAATAATTCCTCTTGGGTGGATGTGTCCTAGTTTTGGTTCTATGGTTTTTTTCAAGATGTTTCACCGGGAATAATTCATCTTGAGGGTTTGAACTAAAGATCTCTAATTAGGAAAGAGCCTTCACCGGGAAGACATTCTCAATCCTAGGCCATAGTCCTATAATATATATATATATATATATAGTTTAACTTTCCTAAGGTTTACACTCAGACGTAGTTCTAATATATAAATAGTTTATATTTGACAGTAATTTAAATGAAGACTGTAAATTGAAAGCTTGTAAAGCCTAACCTGGATGGAGTGGAGGCCTTTGAAGAAGTATGTACAAAGCCTTACCAGCAGTTGATTGATAACAGTTGAATATTTATGATAAACAGTTAAAAGGTTTTTTAAAACAGAAGAAGTGAAGATGGACAAAGGTCACATAGGTATCTGAAGAGTTTCACCGGGAATAATGCCCTTCAAATACCAGAAGAATGTTTTGAAAACAGAAAGGAGATTTTGTAAATACAGTTTTTGAAAACAAACTATGAAAAGAAAGAAGGTGTTGGGTCTTACACTCTAATAGAGGCCCAGTACTTTATAGTACTGGTTGACTGTTATGAAAACAGTTGAAAAAGATTAGAAATGATACAAGGTTTTGTTGCCTGAAAACCTAGATCGTCTGTTTAATTTAGGTTTGAAAACAGTTTTGAAAATTGACAAAAGTCAACTTAATTAGGGTTTAGACAAAGTCTATACCTAATTAAGACCTACATGATTAGGGTTTTATCACAAAAATATTTACAAGAGATTAGGTTTTGAAAATCAATAGAAAACTATATTTAAAGTATTTTAAAATACTTAAAAAAATATGTTATATTAAACCTAAAAAATATATATAAAATAAATAATATTTTTTGTGATTTTTTGGGTTATTCATAAAATAGATATGTTAAATGATAAGTGTGTGAAAAATCAAAAAGAAATGATTTAATTTGATTGGTTAATTTGTTGTGTGAAGTTGTAAAGAAAATGAAGAAGAAAAGTAGTAAAAAATTGGTTTTGGCCTCACCATGGTTTGAACCCACGCCCTTGTAATCAATTACTCAAAACAACACCACTGGGGAAACGTGCGCTTGGTGTTAAAGGAGTGACTCCATTGCAATACATGTGTTATTCAAATGCATAGAACAAAAAAAGAAATAAAATCAAAAGGTCTGGGGCGAGGGGGATTCGAACCCCAGACCTTGGGCACGCGCAACACACAAACTCTCTTTACCACTGGGCTATAACGATGTAGTCGTTTATAAAACAACTTCCACTCAAAATAAAATAAACTCAGACCCTGGATTTGAATTTTTGCGCGCCACCACCATTGTCATCTTCAACCTCAAGCTTCCATGATTTTTGAAATTCTAACTCTCTCGTTTCTCAACCAAATTAGATGATGTAAACATGAATTTTGCTCTAAATTACCTCATGAATTCAGATATGCAACTAAAATTTATTTATATTAACTATAACTATCTAATTTTCCAGAAAACACGAAGAACACATAAAACCTAATTTTAAAATTAAATGATGGATACGATGTGTAAATGAATGATGATACAGGGTTTTTAATCCTTTGATGATGCTAAACAAACTGGTATCGAGATATATGAGAAAGAGTACTTTAATAAGTAGGTTAGAGTTTGAATAAATACCTCTGAAAATGGAGGTCGTGAGGATGATGAGGAGCACCTATGCTTGTGTGAGTGATCCTAAAAGCTTTCTGGGGACTCAGTGATGCTAACTGAATACTTATTAAGACTTGAACCCCTCAGAATCGTCCAACCCGACTCCTTCAAATTGAGCTTCAAGTGAACATGGAGGTTGGTGAATTTGTAGTTACAGATGTGCTGCAGGCATCTAAATAGCTTCACTACACCTCTAGGAACATGTTGATGTGCTTGAATTTGTTTGACACCTTCTGAATTCTTCTACAGACCTCCAATTGGTTAAGCTCCAAAGTGAGAGTGACTATGGTGTTACTCCACTTACAAAAGTGATCCAAGTGCTTGGATCACCTCTAATGAACCCCTTTGAGATGTTAGAATGCTTACTTCTCAAAGAAGAGCTCTGGTTTGAAGAAATCGATTCTTCTTGCCAAAGAACTTTGAAAAACCATAAGCATGAGGGAGAGAAAGAGAAAGCAAGAATTGGAGTTGCTTTGGTGTGAATTTTATGGAGGATAGCACTTATATTTATAGGCAAAGAGTTCTGTACAGATTGAGGAAGTGAGCTTGCTTAATGAGAGAGTCTTGGTTTCTTGGCCATGAAGAAATTCAAAGAATCTCCAAAATGCAATGATGACCAAACCGAGCTAGCTCCCTATCCATTGATTCTATCTGATCTTGGGGGACATTTCTGATATGTAGAGGCTTTCTATTGGCTTAGGAGAAGATTCCAATTGATGAATCATTACTTACCATAAATTCTCAAAAGTAATGATTACATAATCACATGTTCTTGCTTTTGGGAATCTTCTTCAATTCTTATTCCATGGTGAAAATGAATGCATGGTATGCTTGCATATGTGTTATGGGTTGTGTAGCATCCATTAGTGAAGCCATATGTGTCATACCCCAATTTTTGACCCTAAAATCATACATCAATTGCATACTAATCATTAATCAAAAGCACCATTGTGAGGCTTTGTCTTTGATACTATGATTGTCTCTGAGGGGAATCATCAAGCACTTTTAGATTTTTATTTTTTTAATGCTAACCAAAATTCAAAAAATATGTGTTTTGTCTCTTTTGTTTATATTTTACAGGTGAAAGATCGGGCAAAAGTCAAAACAGTGCAAGAAAACAATTTTTGAAAATTTGAAGGTGGAAATCGATTTACCCCTGTGGGAAATCGATTTCCTGTGCGCAAAATTCAAAAAAATATAAGGAGGGAAGCTTGACATCATTTTGGCACCTTTTTATTTGATCATTTTATCAATTTTCCACCTCATCAAAATTAACTCCTTCATTAAACCCACTTAAACATCATTTTACCATTTAAATCCCACCTAAATACCAATTAACCACAAATTAATTACCAAACACAAAAAGACCAATTTGCCACTACTCTTGCTCCAATTCTATAAATAGAGACCTACTCTCTCATTTCTCAAGCTTTGAGAGCCAACAAACCCCTTGCAATTTCTCTCCTCATCCCTACCAAATTCACCAAAGCTCTTTATTCTTTCATAAAGTTTGTGAGTCACACCTTGAACCTCACAAACTTTGAGCTGAGCCACCTTTCATTTCACTCTTTTTCTTCAATTGTTGAGAGATCAAGATTTGTGTTGGTGATTGTTGAAGTGGATCTAAGTTTTGTTTAAGAATTGGTAATTTTCATCATCCTTTTCCATCTACCATAATGTGATTCTTTGTTGCTTGTGTTCAATGCATCTTTGATGCTATATTGGTCCTATTTGATGGTGATTTGATGGAAAATTCGTGCTCCAATGGATATGTGATCATAAGGAGTTTGTATGTTTGCCTAGATCAAGTTTCAAAGTTCATAATGCTGTTTTTTTGAAAACTGTGCGCAGGAAATCGATTTCCTACAGAGGGAAATCGATTTCCACTCTGTTTTTTGCGCCAGAATTGAACTCTGCACTCAGGAAATCGATTTCCTACAGAGGTAAATCGATTTGCAGTGTGGCAGAATGCTTTTTTTGCCTTTTTTATGCTTGTTTTGGCTTCCTTCTTCCTCCATTTCATTAATATCATTGGATCTAGGATGTTGATAGGTTTGAAATGACCAAATCCATAATATTAGATGAATGATATTAATGATAGTGTGAGTTGATTATCTTTTATGATTTTATTCTTCTTCTCCTTTTTTCTTTTGATCGATGAAAGTCTTAACGCCTTGAGAATTCTTATGGATTCTTGGTAAAGACTAGATCGTTACCTATTTTCTTTTTGTGCGGTATTGCTTTCGGAGAATGATCTACATATCATTTCTCCCGCATGCATTAGCACATAAAGTTTTGACCGGCCTCGTTGTAGGGTGATTTCTACATAAATCACTTGGCGATCTGCTTAACATAGCGCAATATTTCGTGTCCCGAATCAAAAAGATCAAACATGGAAGAGAATTGTATGCGGTTGATTTATGACTTATGGAATTTTATCGTGTAGTTGCTATGATTTTATCAAGCTTCTGATAAAGTTCCATTGAATTTAAATCCGAGAACATCCTTCACTCACCATCGATCTTTCTTACTAACTTTGATAACATACTTGAAAAGTTTCAAGATGGTTATCTTTAACATCTAACAATTGACTTTAATTTTCGCAATTTATTATACCGCTCTTTATATTTCTCGCTTTATCGCTTTCTTTTATCATTTCATCATATTTACCTCCCGCTATTTTTCCTTTGTCCATTTGGACATATGTTTATGTTTCCGCCATTTTCTCTTTGTCCACTTGGACCATACTTTACTTTTATGCTAAAGCACTAATAAACAACAAAAAATCTAAAAAACACTTAAGGCTCTCTTTTGGACTATTGGTTACTATCCCTAGCATTTTGGAGATTCGGACTTATGGACTTAGTGCCTCTGGACCCTTATTCTGTTATTACTCTGTTGTTATTCTGTTTGTCTGGCATTGGATTGTTGTCTGTTTATGTGTGCAGGTATTTCCTTGAAAGCCCTTGATGGTTAATTCCAAGGCATTGATATAAGGATTTTACCCGAAAACAGCCGTTACTCTGCCCGATTTTCGTCAGAATTTTAATGTGCTTAATGCAAAATGGTGCTAAGATAATAACTTCATCTGGATCCCCAAGTGATAATGTTGGTTTAGTATTGATATTCCAAAGGATGGGAAATCTACCTTGACTCACAATGTCAAGTGTTGGCTTCTTATTTCGGTTAGACCGTTTCTTTCCTTAGCTTTTATTTTACGCAATAGGATAGCCTCTTCATCTCCTCCCATTCTTAAATTTTCAAAATCTTCTCCCTTTTTCCAAAACATTCTTATGTTTGCAACCTTTTTAAAACCTTTTCTTTAAAAAATATCTTTTTCCCATTAGTGGCCTTTTTCTTCAAAAAGTTTAGACACTGTTAATTGTCGAAACGAGTGGTTATACCCCACGAATTTGAAATTGATTGATATACTGAGATCTTTTCCGCGTGAGAGAGCTAGTGGCATACTCGTCGATTTTATCCGAGTTGGAGCCCTTCTTTCATTAGTGATGCAAAGAACTTGTTTGTTCTCATGCTCAAGATCAATTGCTGAGTATTTCTCTCCAACGACGATAAAGTGTTTATTCATTTTAAAAATGTTTTCCCTTTAAAGCGGAACTACATTAGCTCTGACTCATAATAACTTCCCTGTCATCTAAAGCGCTATTGTACCAGACAATATCTTTAGCCCTCAGCCCCATAATCCTTTCAGCCCATTTAGATGTGTGCCTACTATCAACGAAAGCTCCACGCTCAGGCAGATGTGACCTGAACCATCGGTATAACAACGGAGCACAGAATCTAACCAGACCTCCCTTACCTCCCTTCAGACCATTCTTGTGATGAATGGAGTGATAAACATCCCCCAAAAGTGTAGGAACTGGATTCTGCAAAATAAATATATGAATTGCATTCATGTCAACAAAGTTAGGAACATCTGAGAACAGCACGATGCCATATATACTTAGAGCCAAGATAGCCCTAAATGTATCCCATTCCTTGGCTTCAGCAGCCTCACAACCCCTTTTTACCAGAAACTCCATGCAAAAACCAAAACCTCCTCCCTTCTTGGTGAGATTTGCTTCCACGACCGACTTGCTCAAATAAAGAGCCTTAGCAATTTCAATGGAATCGGGGGCCTTCATGGTGCTATGGTACGGCACTTCCTTCTTTATAGGGATGCCAAGAAATAGGGAATACTCTTCCAATGTAGGAACCAAGAGGTAGTCGGTGAACGTGAAGCAGCGGAGGGAAGGATTATAGAACTGCAGCAAAGTATGAACTCCCTCTTGCTCGTACTTGGTGAACGGCATCTTGAGAAGGCTCAGAATGTACCCATATTCCTTTCTGAAGTTGGTTGTCTCATCAGGCGTAATCTTCTTTGCTAGACACCCAAGGGAATCCAGATTCGGATTCAGGAAAGATTAAGAGGGGTTGCGTCTAACAGTCTTCATTGGTGTGGCCATGTGTTGGTCGGAGACAAAGCCAAAAGTTCCTGAAAATAAATGAACATGCACGTTAAATGATGTGGCGGAATGCATTTCATTTGGGAGAATCCTAAAGTCTTTCCATTATTTCTTTTCTTTTTCTTTTCCCTTTTTTTTTGCAACAAGAGTATATACATTTTTTTTGGAAATAGACTTTAGGATTCTCCACGAATGAAGTGAGGTGGATGCAATAGCATGATGTGTCATGTGTCACGTGTGTGATAGCTCTGAATGACTGGGTAATACTGAATGTAGCAGGTTCAAAATTCCGGCTTCAGATTGCAACATGGAAATCAGGGTATGATGAAGGCTAGTATCCTGTCCCTCCCCAAACTCACGGGTATGAATTCTAGACACGGACAGGTGGTCCCTAATGGTCACTAGGGTCTACAGTTCCCATGGGGTACAAAGTGTTTGTGGCAGCAAGGGTGCCAGACACAGTGTTCCATGAAAGAACCTCGCCCAGTTGTGGTACCCCATGTTGAACTCGATCGTAGCAAGGGCCACGGGAGTCAACATGAGCATCCACACTAATCCTATGTGTCACTGGCCTGGGTAGTGGGCCTTTTACCTCACAAAAACCCCCCACCTGCAAAACAGAACAGAAGACCCCAAGGAACACAAAATATAATCCATATGCATGATGTGCAAGCAGAAATAAAACATGATATGCAAGCAGAAAATAAACATGCAAACATATATACAAGATATAGACATAAAACAAATAAACACCCAATAAAATAAAACAAACAAAGGCTAGGATCGACTCGCTAAGGATGGACCAGCACAGGTCTAGCAACATCCCCAGCAGAGTCGCCAGCTGTCGCTACCGCGAAAAATGGAATCAGAGTCGCCACTAATATATTTATCCCATAAGGGAAAGGAATACCAGGAAACCTAACTCGAATAAGAACAAGGTCTTTCGACCAGAGAACAGGGCACGGGAGTCGGTTACGCAAGGGGAAGGTGCTAGCACCCCTCACGCCCATCGTACTCGATGGTATCCACCTATGTTTGTTTCTATCTAAAGGGTGTATCTATGTCTAAACCTAAATGCGAATGCATGCAAAAGAAATACGGGGAAAAGAAGGAATTATTTACAAATGTGCTCGCTTAGGCCCCGCGACCCAATGCCTACGTATCCCTTACAAGGAATCAGAGCGACCATAGTTCGGCTCCATAGTTTCCATTTGTTTTGTGTTTTTTTGGTGAACAGAGGTTAAAGTCGCACTCCACGATGCTCGACCTTTGGAGACTTATACGCCTAATTATGGAATGGATTCAACATGTTCTTAAGAATGCCACGAGGGCGAGAGATAGAAGAGAGTTTGAGCGTTTCGAGGAAATCCCTAAAGCAAGGGAAACTCGAGTTACTCTATGGTTTGTGTTTTTTAACATTCGGGAACTTACGCCTGAATGGGACCCTAAAGCAAGGGAGATCCAAGCTCTCGAACGATTCCCCAAAGCAGGGGAAGTCCGAGTTTCCATTCCCTTTTTATTAGTCAAAGTATTTATTAGTCATTTTTTATGAAAGTTTTCTTGGTGTTTTTTATGGGAAATTAGTCAAGTAGTTGTTAAGTGAATTAAAGTTGTAAAAAGAAAAAGAATGAAAAATTGGGAACTAACCTATTTTCTAATCTAATGTTATTCTAATTTCTATTAAAGATCTAAACTAAAATCTAAAGGGGAAATTAACTAAGAAGAGAATTGTTTAACAACTAGGGGCATTTTAGACATTTCTCAAAATATGAAAATATTCACAAAATATAAGAAAATAAAATCTAAACTAAGAAAATGAAAATGTTCACAAACAATGCTATTCTTATTCATGTAGAAATTATTTTGATTAAGACTAAAAACTATTTATTTCTACTATTATGTACCAATCACAATTTGAAGAAAATCAACAATTAAATTCTAAAATAAAATCTATACAAATCTAAAAATCTAATTGGTTAAGAAAATCTTTTTATAACCTTTTGGTTTAAGCAAAATTGAATTTAACAAACAATGAAAATAAAAGAAGAACTATTTTTTTATCATTTTTTTTTAGGCAAAAAACAACTATTAAGCAAGAATTAAAAGGAAAACACATTTTGATTATTTGTTCTTTATTGCCAGCAAAAGGGGATGTAGAAGCAAAAACCAAATAAACTAAATCGTCTAGGCGCGCCTGGGCCTGATAGCAGGGGGTGTGAAAATTAAACGCACTCAGGCCCAATGCCAAACTCAAGGCGTAGCCCACCAGCTTCACAATCCACAAGCCAATATTTCCTTTCAATATCTCTTTTTGTCATTTTAGATTGTCTATCCACTCAGCATGTACAGTATTTATTAGCCTATTGCTTCTGTATCACGTTAACGTGACATTAGTATGCAGATATAATATCAATTGGTCAAGGGAGGATTTAAGTGGAATGAGACAAAATAGTGCACAAGCGAATCATACGATGCCACGTCACAGATCAATCATTTGAATGAAGACAAAATGGAATCAATTGGAAAATGCAAACCAACAAGAACACGCCACGTCACCATGAAGGGACCAACACCATGCATCACACGCGGGCGCCAGAAACAGACGCCGATCGTCTTCTCCGGCTTGCCACCACCGGAACTGCGCTACACCGGCCTAAAACCTAGCCAAATTACTACCGTCCCCCTCGGATTTTCGCGTAGATCACAGATCTACCATTATTTTTCAACAATTCCTACTCTAAATAACAGATCGATGGCGAAATCAAAGCCCTAACGTGAACAAACTTCAACCAAAGCACAAAGGAGCATCATCTTTTATGTCTATTCTCGTTCAGAACTCACGCATAACAGTTATAGTCAGTGAAAACACCTATTTCAACTCCGATCTACAGGAAGACGAACACTGAAGCAAACATCACAGTTCGAACACACACACATTCCAATCGTGCCACTATGAATGCAAAGAAAGAAGAGCAGGATAAATTACCTGACGAAGGTTCTTGAGTCAAAAAAGATGAGAATAGCTCCACCGCACTCCACAAGCTCACGTTCGAGGGATATGATGATTCGAGACTATAGCCGATGCTTGATCCGTGTGAAATGAACTCACAGAATCGGGAATGATGCAGATACTGACTCTATTCTCAAACCTTTGCCATGTCAATGATGATGATATTGTGTTGTTGATTGAATGTTGCGGGCGGTCGATGGCGAATGCAGAAGGAGGTTGCTGGTGGTTGAAGGTTGATGATTGTGGAGTATGAAGGTGGTTATGGTGATGATGAAGCTGAAGGTGATGGTTGAGGAGTTTGTTACGGTGGTTGTAACAAACTTTTTGGAGGGAGAGGGTGGAGAGAGAATGGAAGAGTGGAGAGAAGAGAGTAATGAGTGTGGGAGAGTGAAAGCGTGCGTCCTCCCTCATGCGTGGAATGGGAGTATGTTTATATAGGGCAAGTGTAAGGCGAGTGAGAAGGATTTCTTGAGTGTGGGGCCTTGGTGGATGAGACCTTGCAGCAAAGTCATTTCTTGGGTGTGGGACTTGAAGCGTAGCCTTAGTGAGCAAGAGTGGTCATTTGTAGCATGGTCTTTCTTCTTCTTTCACGCATGCAGCATTTTGCATGGTTGTTTAGAGCAACACACATAGGCATATGCTCCTACTACCACAAATATGTCATGGTGCAACATGATTGGTGTTAATCAACTCTTGAAATAGTGATTGTGAATGCATGATAAGTGACCTTAAAAATGCCTTGGTAGTGACTGAACTTTTGTGGAAAAGCTATTTGTAACCAGCTCAAAATTTCTTTAAGTGCTGGAAACTCAAGAGCTTTGAATCCCATATCTTTTCCTTCATATATCTTTTGATTCACAACTCTTTTGGAGAAATTCCCAACTACAAACTTAAAGTGTGCTATGATATAAACAACCTTGGTGTTTGGGGAACATTGATTTGAGGGCTGGAACCTATTCAAAAAAGCACTGGAACTTGGTCCTTCACCAATGGACTCGCCTACACGCGTGCCCTAGTCAAGGAACCTCTTCACAACCAGTTTCGAGAAGCTGACTTTGGGACCTTGTATCCTTATCTATAGTTCCTTGTTTATGCCAACATTGTGATTAAAATGGAAAGGAGATGGAATAGAATAAGTTTCATATTGAGAGTGTCTTGAAGTGAGGTTTGGAGATAGGAGAAAAATGATCACAAATGTGTTGAGTCAATACTACATCCCGCACGCGCGCGCAATTCACTCTGGCCGGTCATGTTTGGGGACCTCGAGCAGCTCACTTTGAGGCTTTGTATCTTGGCCGTTGCATAACCAAATGAGGGAATTATTTTGTCATTAGATAGAGGACATGGAGGAGAATACATTGACATTAATTTTGAGCAAAAAAAGTGTTCTTATTTCTCTAAAATCAACCTTGAAAATGTCCCACCATATGCTTGATCAAATGCCTCGCGTGTGCCTTAGCCAATGAACCACATAAATTCAGTTACAAGGGCATGACTTTGGAGCTTTGTATTTTGCTCACCATCCAACCAAACTTTATGGTTTTTAGCTCATTAGATAGAGATCATGGGATACAAAGGCTTTTTGTTTGAGTTGGATTGAAAAAGCACCTGTATCTCTTAAACATTGAGCTTGAAAACGGCCCACCAAGTGTTCGAGCAAATGCTTGCGCTTGCCCAGAAAATGTGCCCCACATCATGACTTGGATGACTTGGGATCTTCCAACTTTGCATTTCTATAACTTTTGATACACAACTCAAATGGAAAAACATTCAACTACAAGTTTGTTCATCTCCATGAGATGAACAATATTGATGTTGAACATTTTCTGAAATAATGCATAGATCCGCGTGAAATCAAGCTGAGAAGTGAACTGGTCAACCATTCTCAAAATTCCAGAAATTTCACTAAGTGTAGAAGTTTCCTTTTTTAGAATTTTCTCATTTTAACTAACTTTCCCAAAATGGTAGATTTTAGTTAAAACTTGATTTTATTCATTTCCTTGACTCTCTTTGACCGATCTTCCACCAAAAGTCAATATTTGGCAGTTTGACCTTGACTTTGACCAAAAAGTCACCTGTTTTGATTTTCTCCGATTCCAGATGAATTTCTCGATTAAATCGTTTCTGACCCAATTCTCAATCAATCTTCAACCAAAGAAGCTTCAATGAATATTTCTTCCAGGAAGCCATATTTCACATCCATAACCACTTTCCTGATTAAATTTTGACCAGAAATTCAAGAGAGTTGACTTTGGTCAGAAAACCCTAATTTGACGATCTTGATGAATCTGAAGCTCGTATCATTTAATCAGAGCCCTGTCTTGGAGAGAGTGAAATCCTGATCTTTAGGGGAACTTCCGTGAGAACAGTATTGTGCAGTCAAGTCCTCAATCTTTCTCTTTTGCTCACAGATACCTCACACATTGAACCTCTTTTTTCACTTGCTTTCTTGGATAGCGACACTGATATGGATGAATGCCTTGGATGAATGGCCTATATGAAGTATGTGTATGAATGTAATGTAGAAGCCATTTGGGAATAAATAAGTGGGCAAATTTTGGGGTGCAACAGCTGCCCCTATTCAATCTGCTTGGACCTGAATGTACGAACGACACAAGTTCTAGACATGAGAGGTGAAAGTGGATTGAATACCCAAAAGTACCATCAAAATTTGCATTCTGTGGTAAAGCAAAGGTGTTGAATAGTATCAAAGGTGGACCAGACAAGTTGCTAACCTTAGTTAGACTTTGAAAAGACTGCTATCCTTAGATAGACTTGAAAAAGGAGAGTGCTAACCGTAGTTAGACTTGAAGAAGAGGCGACACCACCGTAGTGTGACTCCACCAGGAAGAACCATCCTTAGACGACTCAACCAAATTGCTAACCTTAGTTCGACTTTGAAAAGATTGCTATCCTTAGATAGACTTGAAAAAGGAGAGTGCTAACCGTAGTTAGACTTGAAGAAGAGGCGACACCACCGTAGTGTGACTCCACAAGGAAGAACCATCCTTAGACGACTCAACCAAATTGCTAACCTTAGTTAGACTTTGAAAAGAAGACACAACCGTAGCGTGACTCCACAAGGAAGAACCATCCTTAGACGACTCAACCAAATTGCTAACCTTAGTTAGACTTTGAAAAGAAGACACAACCGTAGCGTGACTCCACAAGGAAGAACCATCCTTAGACGACTCAACCAAATTGCTAACCTTAGTTAGACTTGGAAAAAAAAAAGGAGGTGCTAACCTTAGTTAGACTTTATTGAACACGGCAAGTGGAAAACTGACCCATGAAACATGATCTTAACGAGGACTAGCTTTGTATTCAATCCACCTTGGCGGAGGAGGACAAGACTCCTTCTGGGAATATATTATCTTGTGCCTTTAGAGCACATACAAACTTGGCTTATGCATTGATGCATGTTTGAATTTTCTTTACGTAATGCTCCATATTCATGGAAATGCTACGCTTTTGAGGATGCAATGCGAATGCAATGATTACTATATGCAAAGTGCCAAATAAAGGCATTCGTGTGAACACCGGAGAGAGTCTTTTGTCTGATGAACTCTGTGGGGATTCTTTTTGACTTTCTCGACCTGATGAGGCCACCAGATGGTTCCTTAGTCAATCTTGGTATGTGACTTTGGCCTGGGGATGCCTTGCGCCCAAGGGCATCCTGAGGAAAGGGCCTGATATAACTCTTGAGAGACATGGATGTCACCTAGCTTGATAATCTGGAGATTGCACCTCCCCTTCTGAACTCCCATATACTCGTCAAAGACTAAGGGACCCTAATCAGCATTGCATAGCACTCAACTCTTAAATGAGAACTCCCAGAGAAATAAACTCTGGCATCTGCATAAGGGGAAAACTTTTGGCTCTATCTTAGAAGAGATGCATGATTGATCTTTCTTGAAGCGCAAGTACTGGCATCTGACCATGCTGAATGATTGGAGATTCCTGCAAAACAAATCAAGCAAATATGCCCCAGGTATGATGGCTCTACCTCGTCCACCATCCCAAGTACTCAAAATTTTTAAGCAATTCTATCTGTTTTAGATCATGTTGTTTTTTGTAGGACTTCGATGTTAGAAATGCAATGCTTACCAAAATAATTGGACGTTTTTGTAAACAAAACGGTAAAAGTAAAATGGTGTAAAAAACAAAAAATTTGAGTGAAATGTCTTTTTATTAATGAAGGAATGAATGCCTAACATAGGCGAGTACATCAGGAAGCGGCCTCCTTAAGGAGGTGGGCCACCAAAAAGGAAAACAAATAGCATTTACAAACTTGGCAACGTAAGAACAGATCCCACTGAGTTCCAATCTCACTATGCCTCGCAGATCTTCAATATTCCTTCCGCTTTACTTTCCGAAAAGGATGAATGAATTGATCTTTTACCCTTCCGAGTCCTCCAATTGTGATGACCAACTATGCTCGAGGATCTAATGCACGACGCAGTCATTCGCTTTTTGTCCCTCTTTTGCCTGGACCGCCCTTTCGGGTTTTCAATCCACCAGGACCCCTTTTTTGCCTAAGTCGCCCTTTCGGATTTTCAACTTAGCGGGTATACTTCATTTCTTTTTCATTCTTTTTCCTGACCTTTTCCTTTTCTTTTATTTTTATTTCTGATCAGGTTTATGCGAAGTATTTTTTAACTGCGTCGGCATTCACGGGAAATGGGAAGTCTTCGCCATCCATAGTTGAGAGGATCATGGCGCCACCTGAGAAGACTTTCTTTACAACATAAGGCCCTTCGTAATTCGGAGTCCACTTTCCCCTAGGATCGTTATGAATAGGCAGGATCTTCTTGAGCACAAGGTCACCAACCTGAAAGTGTCGAGGACGAATCTTCTTATCGAAGGCTCTCTTCATCTTCTTTTGATAGGCTTGCCCATGGCATATGGCCGCTAGCCTCTTTTCATCAATGAGGTTCAGTTGATCAAATCTGGTCTGAACCCAATCGGCTTCACTGAGCTTCACATCTGTTAATACCCTTAATGAAGGAATCTCAACCTCAACCGGAAGAATCGCTTCCATGCCATATACTAATGAGAAGGGAGTCGCCCCTGTGGAAGTGCGCACCGAGGTACGATAACCATGTAAAGCAAAAGGCAACATCTCATGCCAATCCCTATAAGTGACCACCATCTTTTGCACAATCTTCTTGATATTCTTATTGGCCGCTTCAACTGCGCCATTCATCTTTGGCCTATACGGGGAGGAGTTATGATGCGTGATCTTGAAATTCTCACATAATTCCTTCATCATCTTATTGTTGAGGTTGGACCCATTATCCGTGATAATTCTCTCAGGAACCCCATAACGACAAATTATATGGTGCTTGATGAAGCGAGTCACTACTTGCTTGGAGACATTTGCATAAGAAGCGGCTTCAACCCATTTGGTGAAGTAATCAATAGCAACGAGGATGAAGCGATGCCCGTTAGAGGCGGTGGGTTTAATTTCCCCAATCATATCGATGCCCCACATAGCAAACGGCCAGGGAGATGTCAACACATTCAGAGGAACCGGAGGCACATGAACCCTATCTGCATACACTTGACATTTGTAACACACCACCACATGGTTGAAACAATCGTGTTCCAGGGTTGACCAATAATAACCTGCTCTCAATATTTTCCTAGCCATGGTATGCCCACTTGCATGTGTACCAAAGGATCCTTCATGCACCTCTTGCATGATCTTTGCTGCTTCGTGTCTATCCACGCATCTGAGCAACACAGAATCGAAGTTCCTCTTGTACAACACACCTCCCGCAATGAAGAACTTGGCAGACAGTCTCTTCAAAGTTTTCCTATCTGTAAGGGAAGCACCCTCAGGATACTCTTGGGTCTCCAGAAATTTCTTAATGTCATAAAACCATGGTTTCTCATCAGGCACATTATCAATAACACCACAGAATGCAGGCTCATCCAACCTTTTGATCACGATTGAGGGCGCTTCATTATCCCATTTGACTTTGAACATGGATGCCAAAGTGGCCAAGGCATCAGCCAAATGATTTTCCTCTCGAGGGATATGATCAAAAGTGATCTCATCGAAATATTGAGCCAGTTTCACAACATGTTCTCTATAAGGAATCAAATTGGGGTGGCGTGTTTCCCAATCTCCGTTAATCTGGCTAATCACCAAAGCGGAATCTCCATAAACTGCAAGATTTTTAATCCTCAAATCAATGGCGGCCTCAATACCATATATGCAAGCCTCATATTCAGCCACATTATTAGTACAATCAAAACAAATCCTGGCCGTGAATGGAATATGAAAACCTGTCGGAGAAGTAAGCACAGCCCCAATACCATTACCCAATGCATTAGAAGCACCATCGAACACGAGCGTCCATCGCGCCCCTGGTTCAGGTCCTTCCTCCTGATCTTGACTCTTGGAGGTCTCTGCCACACACATTATGTCCTCATCAGGAAACTCAAAGTACATAGACTGGTAATCGTCCACAGGTTGATGTGCAAGATAGTCGGCAATTACACTACTTTTAATGGCCTTCTGGGTAGTGTATTGTATGTCGTACTCTGTCAAGATCATTTGCCAACGGGCAATCCTTCCGGTCAATGCTGGCTTCTCAAATATATATTTGATTGGGTCCATCTTTGAAATCAATAAAGTGGTGTGAGTCAACATATACTGTCTCAGTCGGCGAGCAGCCCATGCCAAAGCACAGCAAGTTTTCTCGAGTAGTGAGTATCTTGATTCACAATCGGTAAACTTTTTGCTAAGGTAATAAATTGCGTGCTCTTTTCGACCGGACTCGTCATGCTGACCCAGCACACACCCCATTGAATTCTCGAGGACCGTCAGGTACATAATCAACGGTCTACCCTCCACTGGAGGCATGAGGATTGGAGGCTCTTGCAAATACTCTTTAACCTTATCAAATGCCTTCTGACAATTGTCATCCCACTTTATTGCCTGATTCTTTCTCAATAGCTTGAAGATAGGTTCACATGTGGCTGTAAGGTGCGAAATGAACCTTGCAATATAATTCAACCTTCCCAGGAACCCACGAACCTGTTTCTCAGTCCTCGGCTCAGGCATCTCTTGTATAGCTTTTACCTTAGCGGGATCGACCTCAATACCTTTCTCACTAACAATGAAACCAAGCAACTTTCCTGATCTCACTCCGAAAGTGCATTTATTGGGATTCAACCTTAACCTGAACTTTCTTAACCTCTCAAACAACTTCTTCAGGTGGGTAAGGTGCTCCTCCTCAGTATGGGACTTTGCAATCATGTCGTCCACATAGACCTCAATCTCTTTATGAATCATGTCGTGAAACAAAGTCACCATAGCTCTTTGATAGGTTGCCCCAGCATTCTTCAACCCAAACGGCATGACCTTGTAACAAAAGGTGCCCTAAGGCGTAATGAATGTTGTCTTTTCCACGGGTGCCATCTTTATCAGATTGTAACCAGAAAAACCATCCATGAAGGAGAAAACCGAGAATTGAGCAGTGTTATCTACCAACACATCAATGTGAGGAAGCGGGAAATCATCCTTCGGGCTCGCTCTATTCAGATCTCGATAGTCGACACACATTCGTACTTTCCCATCTTTCTTAGGTACGGGTACAATATTGGCGACCCATGGCGGATAAACTGTTACAGCAAGAAAACCTGCATCAAACTGTTTCTGAACCTCTTCCTGGATTTTCTTGGACATGTCAGGACGTGTTCTCCTGAGTTTCTGTTTGACAGGTGAAGAGTTTTCTTTAAGAGGTAGCCTGTGCACAACAATATCAGTATCTAATCCAGGCATGTCTTCGTAAGACCAGGCGAAGATATCAGAATACTCTTTCAACATTCCAATCAACTTTTCTTTCACATCCTCATTCAAAGACGCCCCTATTTTAACCTCCCTTCTCATCTCTTCGGTGCCAAGATTCACCGTCTCAATAAGCTCTTGATGTGGCTCGATCACTTTCTCTTCTTGTTTCAACAATCTGGTCAACTCATCGGGGAGTTCACAATCTTCTTCATCCCCTTCTTCAGCAGTATAGATAGGATTGTTGAAGTCATAACGAGGCATAGCAAGATCGTTATCAACAGAATCTGGAGGAGCGATGGATCTGCATGGATTATGATTTATGCTTTATTTTAGAATGGAGGGGTGATTATGAGTAAGAAACGTTGCCATTTTTTATTATTTTCTTTATTTATTTAAAACAAATATAAAAGTAAAAAATGAAAGACAGGGAGCAAAAATATTTGAATGCAAAAACGTCCTTTTATTAATGGTTTTAACATTGAAAAACAACAAATGATGCCCTACATGTGTTCACTGTGTCTTGGGCAGAACACAGGAATTATTGTATGATAAACAAAAACAGACAGTATTACTCTTGATCAGAAGCAATTGAGATGATGTCCTCGGAAGACTAGTTGAGAAGCTCCTGTCCTGGGACACACGGCTTGATCCATTCTTCAATGTCATAATCGCTATCCATATCATCATCAGCAGCACAAATATGATCCTTGTCAATGCCAGCACTAAAGAACTTGATTGGAACGAAGGTTCCAGGCTTCTTGAAGGCCTCCTTAGATGAACTCTGACCCAACTGATATCCAATCCCACATTTATCCTGCTTGACTGGTAGATCCAAGACTCGGCCCCATCCTTCAGGATGACCAGATTCAACCACAGCTTTAGCTTCCTTTAGTGAGGACATGGGAACCTCCAACTTCTTCTTTTCAATATAAGGGATCTTGATAGTCTGGACAGCCTCAAACGCTTGACAAGGTGTTTCGTGGACCTCCCCTTCCACATCAATATACTTGAAAGACGCAAGATGGCTTACCACATGCTCTTCCTCCCCACATATTGTGACTATCTTCCCTTGAGTGGCAAATTTGAGTTTCTGATGCAATGTGGAAGTCACGGCCCCAGCAGCATGGATCCATGGACGCCCCAGGAGACAACTGTAAGCCGGGTGGATATCCATCACAAAGAAAGTAATAGTGAAGAGTTGAGGACCTATCATCACTGGTAAATCAACCTCCCCAAACACCGACCTCTTTGAGCCATCAAAGGCTCTCACAGTTAGTTCGCTTGGCCTTATCTCAACACCAGAATAATCTAGCCTCATCAAAGACGACTTTGGTAACACATTCAAAGAAGATCCATTATCAACAAGAACACGAGATAGCATAGTCCCCTTGCACTCCACAGATATGTGCAAAGCTCTATTGTGTTTTCTACCTTCAGAAGGTAAATCAGCATCAGTGAATCCCAATCCATTTCCAGCATTGATATTAGACACCACCCCTTCAAGCTGATTTACTGAGATCTCAGGAGGGACAAAGGCAGTGCCTAGGAGTCTCAATAAAGCATTTCGATGTGCCTCGGAGCATAAGAGCAACTGTAAGATCGAGATCTTAGATTGAGTTTGACTCAGCTGGTCAACCACTTTATACTCACTCTTCTTGATGATCTTGAGGAATTCTTCCATCTCTTTGGCCACAGTGTCCTCAGAATTAGAACTTTGCCCCTGGTCCATAGTATCTTCTGTCACTCCTTTTCCTTTTGCTTGAGCTAGAGCTTCTGTATTGCCTTTGTGAATATTCTGAGGAGGATCGAGAATACGGCCACTCCTTGTCATTCTTCCAACTCCCACAACATTGTCGACATCTTCTTTCTCAACTGGTGTTCTAAGTTCAAACTTGGCCCCTTGGTAAAAAACCTCTCCACCGTAGTTCCATGGGATTGCCTTCTCACTAGTATACGGAACGGGACCAGGTGATGTAATAACCAAAGGAGGTGCTCTAGCAGGAATTGGGATCTTAGCAGGAGTGTAGGGGATAGATGCCACATTAATTTCATTCTCAAATACCTCGGGCCGTCGTACGCGCTCAAACTGTAGATACCCCCTATCTATCAGCTGTTGAATACCATTCTTCGCTTTATCACAAACTGAGGAAGTGGCCATGCAATCATTACACAATTCTCCACAACCAGCATATAGACCCATTCTCAGTAATTCTACTTTCAGTAAAGGCAACAGAGAGCCTAACTCAGTCACGTCCTTAACCAAACGAGTATCTTCAACACAATCGAGGGCGTTTGCAGCATGAGGCCCATGAGGGGGCATGGGATTTTGAACAACATTAGGCCCTGGAGTAGGAGTGAACTCAATGGCCTTGGAGTCGAGAAGATTTTGAACCTGATACTTCAATGCTTTGCAGTTTTCAATGTTATGCCCAGGTGCTCCAGAGTGAAATTCACACCTTGCATTAGCATCCCAATTAGGAGGCAACTTAGCAGGAGTGGCTAGAGTTCTCAATTGTACCAACTTCAGGTCGAGGAGGTATGGCAATACTTGCGCATATGTCATCGGGATCGGGTCAAAAGTTCTCTCAGGTGCCTTTGGTTGATACTGGCGCGGGGTATACCCTCGTTGCTGATGTTGCTGAAATGGAACATTCGGTATAGTCACGGCGGCCACTTGTTGATGAGTCTGGCTTTTGCCTTTACCATAATAAGCAGCGCTCGTCTCACCCTCTTTTTTCTTGGCAAACCCGTTATAAGGTTTCTTTCCAACAACCCCAGAGGAGGAACTAGCAGCACTCGGATTCTGAATTCTACCAGCCTTGATTCCACTTTCAATTCTCTCACCAATCATGACCAACTCGGCGAAACTCGAGGATGCAGAACAAGCAGAATAGTATTGACCTTCCAAAGTATTGGTGAACAGGTCCATCATTTCTCTCTCCAACATAGGTGGTTGAACTCTGGCTGCCAATTCGCGCCATTTTTGCGCGTATTCTTTGAAGGACTCATTAGCTTTCTGAGACAGATTCTGCAATTGAGTGCGATTGGGTGCCATGTCAACATTATATTGATACTGCTTTATGAAGGCATCAACCAAGTCTCTCCAGCTTCGAATACTAGCTCTTTCCAGCCTCATATACCATTCCAAAGATGCCCCAGTTAGGCTATCTTGGAAGAAATGCATCAACAACCCCTCATCCTCAGAATAGACATGCATCTTGCGGTAGTAAGCTCGGACATGGGTCTTGGGACAAGTATTCCCCTTGTACTTCTCAAAATCTGGCACTTTGAATTTCGGCGGCACGCGGACACCAGGAACCAAACCCAAGTCATTAATGTCCATACCAAGTCCTTGGCCTTCCATGGCCCTCATCCTTTCCTCCAGTCCTCTGAACAACCTTCCAGCATCATGTGGAAATCCCAGCTCACTTTCAGGAAACAGATCCTCATGTCGATCTTCTTCCAACACGGGGATGGCAGCAGCCCTTCTGATTTGTTGCGTGGCTTGTTCTTCAGGAATGGGCTGGGGAGGCCCATGAGGATTACCTTGATTGGTAGCAGGAGGAATCACACCAAGCCCTCCGTTCACAGGTTCATCGTTGATATGAATACCAGCGGGATTCCTCTGTGGAGGGTTCACTACAGTCTGAGCAACTGCATCCATTCTAATTCTGAGTTCTTCTTGGCGATCAGCCATGCCTTGCATGACTTCCATGAACTGAGCCATCTGAGCAGTAACCTGAGTCCTCATCTGAATAAGATCGTCCCTTAGTTGATCCATTAGCAGTGAATGATTAGCCCTTGTATTGTAGCGATGTGTAGGTGGAGGTGCAATTGCTGTGGACAGAAAACTTGATCAGTTAAACAAGAAAACCATCTGGTGTACCTGTTTGTGCATGAATGCATGAAATGCATGTGTGCATGGATATGTCATGTTCTATTATTTTTAGGAAACTTTAGCTTTGTCTCAAACCAACAACACAAAATAATAGAATGAACTGAGATACCACCAGAAATGAATAAGAAAATTCCATTATATTTATAACCAAGTTCTTGACATAATCAGAATCACAAATCAATCCTCCCTCATGGGCCAGCAAAACAAGTAAATGGAACCAAGAACCCCATCCAAAAAGTCTGGTGGTGGTCCAAATAACAAAGCTATCACTAAGCGGGATCCCCCATGTCCACATGACGGAGGGGACTCTCTCCAATGTTCTTATCACTCCAGGTCTTCATTTCTTCAAAGAGCTTCTTGGTCTCAGCACGAGTTGGCCTCTTAATGATCTCTTGAATCAGCAGGTCTTTTCTGAAATGCATTGTCTCCAGGTGGCGATTCTTCACCTCCCAATACCTGGCTTCTTCTTGAGCTTGGGCATTACTCTGGTCTTTTTCTCTTATCTGACCCTTCAGCTTTCGGATCTCTTCATAACACTTCTCTATGGTATTCTGGCGATCCAACAAGAGTTTGTCCGCTTTCTTGCGACGAGTTTTCTCTGAATTGGCATTTTCAGTCTGAATCTGGAGCTTTTTAGTCAATTCTGCCAACTGAGCCTCGTAATGTTCCTTTATCTTCTTCTCTTGGGTTTCAGTAGTTCTAGAATTCACAGTCATTCTTGGCCTCTTCTGAGAAGTACTTCCTCTAGCATACAATTCTTCAAGCTCTATTTCTCTCTTTTTCAACTTATGCAGAGCAGAAAGCTTCTCTTGCCTATCAGTATTCATCTTAACTTGCATTGTTTCCATTTGTTCAGTCAATTTCCGATTCTGCTCAACAGTTTGATTATAACAAGGCATGGAGACAATGTTGGGTTGTTTACCAGCAGGGGGGTACAAAGGATCCTTGGGAGGGAAAGGCATCCCTTGAACAGCAACCACAGATTCGACCCACTTAGTATAGTCCTCATAAGTAGCACAATCTCGCTGACCAAAATGTTTCTTATCTCTCCAGCAAATACTCTTCCAAGCCTGCACAGCTTCTGCCATTTGTCCAATGTTGGTGGCCACATGATAGAAAATGTTCTCAGCTATCTCTGCTTGCTCAGGTGGACTGATAAAAGCATATCCAAATGTTCTTCGGGCCAAGACGGGGTTATAGTTGATTCCGCCCCTAAGACCCATGAGAGGTACGTTTTTGAACTTTCCGCAACTCATAATAACTTCCCTGTCATCTAAAGCGCTATTGTACCAGACAATATCTTTAGCCCTCAGCCCCATAATCCTTTCAGCCCATTTAGATGTGTGCCTACTATCAACGAAAGCTCCACGCTCAGGCAGATGTGACCTGAACCATCGGTATAACAACGGAGCACAGAATCTAACCAGACCTCCCTTACCTCCCTTCAGACCATTCTTGTGATGAATGGAGTGATAAACATCCCCCAAAAGTGTAGGAACTGGATTCTGCAAAATAAATATATGAATTGCATTCATGTCAACAAAGTTAGGAACATCTGAGAACAGCACGATGCCATATATACTTAGAGCCAAGATAGCCCTAAATGTATCCCATTCCTTGGCTTCAGCAGCCTCACAACCCCTTTTTACCAGAAACTCCATGCAAAAACCAAAACCTCCTCCCTTCTTGGTGAGATTTGCTTCCACGACCGACTTGCTCAAATAAAGAGCCTTAGCAATTTCAATGGAATCGGGGGCCTTCATGGTGCTATGGTACGGCACTTCCTTCTTTATAGGGATGCCAAGAAATAGGGAATACTCTTCCAATGTAGGAACCAAGAGGTAGTCGGTGAACGTGAAGCAGCGGAGGGAAGGATTATAGAACTGCAGCAAAGTATGAACTCCCTCTTGCTCGTACTTGGTGAACGGCATCTTGAGAAGGCTCAGAATGTACCCATATTCCTTTCTGAAGTTGGTTGTCTCATCAGGCGTAATCTTCTTTGCTAGACACCCAAGGGAATCCAGATTCGGATTCAGGAAAGAATAAGAGGGGTTGCGTCTAACAGTCTTCATTGGTGTGGCCATGTGTTGGTCGGAGACAAAGCCAAAAGTTCCTGAAAATAAATGAACATGCACGTTAAATGATGTGGCGGAATGCATTTCATTTGGGAGAATCCTAAAGTCTTTCCATTATTTCTTTTCTTTTTCTTTTCCCTTTTTTTTTTTGCAACAAGAGTATATACATTTTTTTTGGAAATAGACTTTAGGATTCTCCACGAATGAAGTGAGGTGGATGCAATAGCATGATGTGTCATGTGTCACGTGTGTGATAGCTCTGAATGACTGGGTAATACTGAATGTAGCAGGTTCAAAATTCCGGCTTCAGATTGCAACATGGAAATCAGGGTATGATGAAGGCTAGTATCCTGTCCCTCCCCAAACTCACGGGTATGAATTCTAGACACGGACAGGTGGTCCCTAATGGTCACTAGGGTCTACAGTTCCCATGGGGTACAAAGTGTTTGTGGCAGCAAGGGTGCCAGACACAGTGTTCCATGAAAGAACCTCGCCCAGTTGTGGTACCCCATGTTGAACTCGATCGTAGCAAGGGCCACGGGAGTCAACATGAGCATCCACACTAATCCTATGTGTCACTGGCCTGGGTAGTGGGCCTTTTACCTCACAAAAACCCCCCACCTGCAAAACAGAACAGAAGACCCCAAGGAACACAAAATATAATCCATATGCATGATGTGCAAGCAGAAATAAAACATGATATGCAAGCAGAAAATAAACATGCAAACATATATACAAGATATAGACATAAAACAAATAAACACCCAATAAAATAAAACAAACAAAGGCTAGGATCGACTCGCTAAGGATGGACCAGCACAGGTCTAGCAACATCCCCAGCAGAGTCGCCAGCTGTCGCTACCGCGAAAAATGGAATCAGAGTCGCCACTAATATATTTATCCCATAAGGGAAAGGAATACCAGGAAACCTAACTCGAATAAGAACAAGGTCTTTCGACCAGAGAACAGGGCACGGGAGTCGGTTACGCAAGGGGAAGGTGCTAGCACCCCTCACGCCCATCGTACTCGATGGTATCCACCTATGTTTGTTTCTATCTAAAGGGTGTATCTATGTCTAAACCTAAATGCGAATGCATGCAAAAGAAATACGGGGAAAAGAAGGAATTATTTACAAATGTGCTCGCTTAGGCCCCGCGACCCAATGCCTACGTATCCCTTACAAGGAATCAGAGCGACCGTAGTTCGGCTCCATAGTTTCCATTTGTTTTGTGTTTTTTTGGTGAACAGAGGTTAAAGTCGCACTCCACGATGCTCGACCTTTGGAGACTTATACGCCTAATTATGAAATGGATTCAACATGTTCTTAAGAATGCCACGAGGGCGAGAGATAGAAGAGAGTTTGAGCGTTTCGAGGAAATCCCTAAAGCAAGGGAAACTCGAGTTACTCTATGGTTTGTGTTTTTTAACATTCGGGAACTTACGCCTGAATGGGACCCTAAAGCAAGGGAGATCCAAGCTCTCGAACGATTCCCCAAAGCAGGGGAAGTCCGAGTTTCCATTCCCTTTTTATTAGTCAAAGTATTTATTAGTCATTTTTTATGAAAGTTTTCTTGGTGTTTTTTATGGGAAATTAGTCAAGTAGTTGTTAAGTGAATTAAAGTTGTAAAAAGAAAAAGAATGAAAAATTGGGAACTAACCTATTTTCTAATCTAATGTTATTCTAATTTCTATTAAAGATCTAAACTAAAATCTAAAGGGGAAATTAACTAAGAAGAGAATTGTTTAACAACTAGGGGCATTTTAGACATTTCTCAAAATATGAAAATATTCACAAAATATAAGAAAATAAAATCTAAACTAAGAAAATGAAAATGTTCACAAACAATGCTATTCTTATTCATGTAGAAATTATTTTGATTAAGACTAAAAACTATTTATTTCTACTATTATGTACCAATCACAATTTGAAGAAAATCAACAATTAAATTCTAAAATAAAATCTATACAAATCTAAAAATCTAATTGGTTAAGAAAATCTTTTTATAACCTTTTGGTTTAAGCAAAATTGAATTTAACAAACAATGAAAATAAAAGAAGAACTATTTTTTTATCATTTTTTTTTAGGCAAAAAACAACTATTAAGCAAGAATTAAAAGGAAAACACATTTTGATTATTTGTTCTTTATTGCCAGCAAAAGGGGGTGTAGAAGCAAAAACCAAATAAACTAAATCGTCTAGGCGCGCCTGGGCCTGATAGCAGGGGGTGTGAAAATTAAACGCACTCAGGCCCAATGCCAAACTCAAGGCGTAGCCCACCAGCTTCACAATCCACAAGCCAATATTTCCTTTCAATATCTCTTTTTGTCATTTTAGATTGTCTATCCACTCAGCATGTACAATATTTATTAGCCTATTGCTTCTGTATCACGTTAACGTGACATTAGTATGCAGATATAATATCAATTGGTCAAGGGAGGATTTAAGTGGAATGAGACAAAATAGTGCACAAGCGAATCATACGATGCCACGTCACAGATCAATCATTTGAATGAAGACAAAATGGAATCAATTGGAAAATGCAAACCAACAAGAACACGCCACGTCACCATGAAGGGACCAACACCATGCATCACACGCGGGCGCCGGAAACAGACGCCGATCGTCTTCTCCGGCTTGCCACCACCGGAACTGCGCTACACCGGCCTAAAACCTAGCCAAATTACTACCGTCCCCCTCGGATTTTCGCGTAGATCACAGATCTACCATTATTTTTCAACAATTCCTACTCTAAATAACAGATCGATGGCAAAATCAAAGCCCTAACGTGAACAAACTTCAACCAAAGCACAAAGGAGCATCATCTTTTATGTCTATTCTCGTTCAGAACTCACGCATAACAGTTATAGTCAGTGAAAACACCTATTTCAACTCCGATCTACAGGAAGACGAACACTGAAGCAAACATCACAGTTCGAACACACACATTCCAATCGTGCCACTATGAATGCAAAGAAAGAAGAGCAGGATAAATTACCTGACGAAGGTTCTTGAGTCAAAAAAGATGAGAATAGCTCCACCGCACTCCACAAGCTCACGTTCGAGGGATATGATGATTCGAGACTGTAGCCGATGCTTGATCCGTGTGAAATGAACTCACAGAATCGCGAATGATGCAGATACTGACTCTATTCTCAAACCTTTGTCATGTCAATGATGATGATATTGTGTTGTTGATTGAATGTTGCGGGCGGTCGATGGCGAATGCAGAAGGAGGTTGCTGGTGGTTGAAGGTTGATGATTGTGGAGTATGAAGGTGGTTATGGTGATGATGAAGCTGAAGGTGATGGGTGAGGAGTTTGTTACGGTGGTTGTAACAAACTTTTTGGAGGGAGAGGGTGGAGAGAGAATGGAAGAGTGGAGAGAAGAGAGTAATGAGTGTGGGAGAGTGAAAGCGTGCGTCCTCCCTCATGCGTGGAATGGGAGTATGTTTATATAGGGCAAGTGTAAGGTGAGTGAGAAGGATTTCTTGAGTGTGGGGCCTTGGTGGATGAGACCTTGCAGCAAAGTCATTTCTTGGGTGTGGGACTTGAAGCGTAGCCTTAGTGAGCAAGAGTGGTCATTTGTAGCATGGTCTTTCTTCTTCTTTCACGCATGCAGCATTTTGCATGGTTGTTTAGAGCAACACACATAGGCATATGCTCCTACTACCACAAATATGTCATGGTGCAACATGATTGGTGTTAATCAACTCTTGAAATAGTGATTGTGAATGCATGATAAGTGACCTTAAAAATGCCTTGGTAGTGACTGAACTTTTGTGGAAAAGCTATTTGTAACCAGCTCAAAATTTCTTTAAGTGCTGGAAACTCAAGAGCTTTGAATCCCATATCTTTTCCTTCATATATCGTTTGATTCACAACTCTTTTGGAGAAATTCCCAACTACAAACTTAAAGTGTGCTATGATATAAACAACCTTGGTGTTTGGGGAACATTGATTTGAGGGCTGGAACCTATTCAAAAAAGCACTGGAACTTGGTCCTTCACCAATGGACTCACCTACACGCGTGCCCTAGTCAAGGAACCTCTTCACAACCAGTTTCGAGAAGCTGACTTTGGGACCTTGTATCCTTATCTATAGTTCCTTGTTTATGCCAACATTGTGATTAAAATGGAAAGGAGATGGAATAGAATAAGTTTCATATTGAGAGTGTCTTGAAGTGAGGTTTGGAGATAGGAGAAAAATGATCACAAATGTGTTGAGTCAATACTACATCCCGCACGCGCGCGCAATTCACTCTGGCCGGTCATGTTTGGGGACCTCGAGCAGCTCACTTTGAGGCTTTGTATCTTGGCCGTAGCATAACCAAATGAGGGAATTATTTTGTCATTAGATAGAGGACATGGAGGAGAATACATTGACATTAATTTTGAGCAAAAAAAGTGTTCTTATTTCTCTAAAATCAACCTTGAAAATGTCCCACCATATGCTTGATCAAATGCCTCGCGTGTGCCTTAGCCAATGAACCACATAAATTCAGTTACAAGGGCATGACTTTGGAGCTTTGTATTTTGCTCACCATCCAACCAAACTTTATGGTTTTTAGCTCATTAGATAGAGATCATGGGATACAAAGGCTTTTTGTTTGAGTTGGATTGAAAAAGCACCTGTATCTCTTAAACATTGAGCTTGAAAACGGCCCACCAAGTGTTCGAGCAAATGCTTGCGCTTGCCCAGAAAATGTGCCCCACATCATGACTTGGATGACTTGGGATCTTCCAACTTTGCATTTCTATAACTTTTGATACACAACTCAAATGGAAAAACATTCAACTACAAGTTTGTTCATCTCCATGAGATGAACAATATTGATGTTGAACATTTTCTGAAATAATGCATAGATCCGCGTGAAATCAAGCTGAGAAGTGAACTGGTCAACCATTCTCAAAATTCCAGAAATTTCACTAAGTGTAGAAGTTTCCTTTTTTAGAATTTTCTCATTTTAACTAACTTTCCCAAAATGGTAGATTTTAGTTAAAACTTGATTTTATTCATTTCCTTGACTTTCTTTGACCGATCTTCCACCAAAAGTCAATATTTGGCAGTTTGACCTTGACTTTGACCAAAAAGTCACCTGTTTTGATTTTCTCCGATTCCAGATGAATTTCTCGATTAAATCGTTTCTGACCCAATTCTCAATCAATCTTCAACCAAAGAAGCTTCAATGAATATTTCTTCCAGGAAGCCATATTTCACATCCATAACCACTTTCCTGATTAAATTTTGACCAGAAATTCAACAGAGTTGACTTTGGTCAGAAAACCCTAATTTGACGATCTTGATGAATCTGAAGCTCGTATCATTTAATCAGAGCCCTGTCTTGGAGAGAGTGAAATCCTGATCTTTAGGGGAACTTCCGTGAGAACAGTATTGTGCAGTCAAGTCCTCAATCTTTCTCTTTTGCTCACAGATACCTCACACATTGAACCTCTTTTTTCACTTGCTTTCTTGGATAGCGACACTGATATGGATGAATGCCTTGGATGAATGGCCTATATGAAGTATGTGTATGAATGTAATGTAGAAGCCATTTGGGAATAAATAAGTGGGCAAATTTTGGGGTGCAACAATAGCCTCTTCATCTCCTCCCATTCTTAAATTTTCAAAATCTTCTCCCTTTTTCCAAAACATTCTTATGTTTGCAACCTTTTTAAAACCTTTTCTTTAAAAAATATCTTTTGCCCATTAGTGGCCTTTTTCTTCAAAAAGTTTAGACACTGTTAATTGTCGAAACGAGTGGTTATACCCCACGAATTTGAAATTGATTGATATACTGAGATCTTTTCCGCGTGAGAGAGCTAGTGGCATACTCGTCGATTTTATCCGAGTTGGAGCCCTTCTTTCATTAGTGATGCAAAGAACTTGTTTGTTCTCATGCTCAAGATCAATGGCTGAGTATTTCTCTCCAACGACGATAAAGTGTTTATTCATTTTAAAAATGTTTTCCCTTTAAAGCGGAACTACATTAGCTCTGACTTCTCCATTGCACCAAGGAGGTATGTAGGCACAAGGCTTAACGTCTTGCCGAGCTTATTTTAAAAATAAAACAAACTCCTTTTTAGCACACACACACAGATTTTCAAAAAGGTTCCTGTGGAGTACCACAGATATGAGGGGTGCTTAAAACCTTCCCCTTGTATAATCAACACCCGAACCTGAGATCTCTTTTCTTGTTTTTAAAAAAAAAAACAAAACTTTGGGTTTTACGTTCTTTTCCCTTTTCCTTTGAAAAAATAAAGCGCGGTGGCGATTTCAAACGAAATATTGATTCGAGTCAATCCCATGGCTTCGATATCAGATTTTCCCCGCTACAGAAAAATGACGACTTCACTGGGGATTCAGTTTTAAGTGTGTTAAGCCTATTTTTGTTTATCTGTGTGTTTTTATCTGTATATATTGTTGTGTGCTTTGTTTGTTTATCTTCTTTTTTTTTCTTTTTGGTGCTCGATGGTTCCTCTGTGATGAGATAAAGTTCTAACCCGGACTTTTGTGAGTAACTTGAGATAGGAGGTGGTAAGACCAATAGTCGCATGTCAGGAGCAATCCTTACCATGAGCGTCATATGGTGGAACCCCAATCAGTGGAGGTCTCATGGAAGGTGGTAGATGTTGTTATGAACCATCGTGATAACGCTATTACTTTCAATAGTGAGTGTCCGTAGAAGCTGAATGGCCTAGAACCTTTTAACCAATCTAAGACTTTTTAGGATGTAGTGCAGAAACAAGATCAAGTACCAATTTGAGCTTGTTGTCATGCGATACTACGCTCAGACGAGGTCTTTTTTGGCATATTATTGGCGCCCATGAGCAATTGTGCGTGCCGGTAATATCCGATAGAAGATTGAAAACTCTGGGAACCTTTGTAGAACCCGATTGGCAGGTACAAAATTCCCTAGAACACACCTTGTGGGATGGGTAGACCCATGGCTCCATGCTCGTGACGTCGAACCTAAGAACCTGGACTGTGTGATTTTGTGTGATTTGTGTGATCTTGTGTGCTCTTGATTGTGGTTGATGCATAAACCATGCATTCATGCATTCATAAAAATGACATTCACAAATGGTTTTCAAGGAACTTAGAGACTTTCTTTGTAAACATCACAGGTACCATGGATCAAAAGAGAAGCATCAAGAAGTACACCTTCAGAAATTCTAGTGCAAAAGAATTGAAAGAGCTAGCAACTTTGGTTCCTAATCTTGACAACTTCAAAAACCGTTATGGGAAATTGATCTCTATCTTGAAGACCAAAGTGGAGAAGGGGATTCTTGAGACTCTTGTGCAGTTTTATGACCCAGTTTATCATTGTTTCACCTTTCCTGATTATCAGCTTATGCCCACTTTGGAGGAGTATTCTTATTGGATTGGTTTGCCGGTTACGAATGACATACCGTTTAGTGGTCTGGAGAAAGAGCCTCAGGTTGATGAGATAGCAGAGCTTCTTCATTTGAAGATATCAGATGTGAAAGCAAACATGACCAAAAAAGGAGGAATTTGGGGGTTGACTTCTAAGTTCTTGATTGGAAAGGCTTCTATGTTGGCTAGTAAAGGAAGTATGATTGCTTTTGAGACATTTTTGGCCTTGCTCATCTATGGTTTGATACTCTATCCCAACATTGACAATTTGGTCGATGTTAATGCTATTCGGATCTTCATGATTGGGAATCCTGTGCCTACTTTGCTTGGGGATACTTATCATTCCATTCACCATAGGAATGATAAGAAAGGTGGACTTATCAACTGTTGCACTCCTTTGCTCTATAAGTGGTTTATTTCGCACTTACCTCAAGCTAAGAATTTCTTGAACAATCCTGATGGTCTCTCATGGTCTCGGAAGATCATGCCTCTTACTAATGGGAATATCCATTGGTACAATCCTGCTTATGACATTGGTGAGATTATTGATCGTTGTGGAGAATTCCCTAATGTACCTCTTCTTGGTATACAAGGAAGAATTACCTACAACCCCATTCTTGCAAGGCGTCAATTTTGTTACCCCATGAAGGAGCGACCCGCTAGTATTCTTGTGTCAGGAATCTTCTATCTTAATCAAGATGGAAATTTGGATATGAGAAATCGGTTTGTGCGTGCTTGGCACCATGTTGATAGGAAGAGACATTTGGGAACGAAACAATGTGTTGCTCTCAAAGACTACACTGATTGGGTTCAAGCTAGAGCTCACACTTTTCAGATGCCTTATTTACTTGAGGATTCTTCTCTACTCATTACTCCACCTTTGTCTTTCACTACTCTTGTTGAAAGTAATGATGAGCATCTAGAGCTCGTGGCTAAGATGAGATTGGAAAAAGATGCTTGGGAGAAGAAGTTTTATGCTTTGGAAGTGGAGAATAAAGAGTTGAAGATACATTTGAAAGAAAAGGACGAAATTCTTGATATCCAAGACGGTTGGTTGATGGAAAAGGATGATCAAATCCGTCATCAAGAAGAGTTGCTTCAACAACATGGAGAAAAGCAAAAGAGACAACAAGAAGATTCAGTTGCATGGAAGGAAGTTGCTGATAAGCTGATGGTCGAGAATGCTCATTTGAAGGCCTTTTATGAAGATGAGTTGGAGAAGCTCCGTAGGAAGCTGCAGAAAGGAGTTGGATCCTCGTCAGAAGTGTTCCCTTCTAGTTTTTAGATTTTCCTTTGTTTTGTAATTTTGGGATCTTTGAATCCTTTTGTAAGCTTTTCTATTATTAATGAAGAATGTTGCTATGTTTTTTGCTAATGTTTACAATCAATGTCTTAAAGTTCCTTGAAAACCAATAATAATAAAAATCATTTGCATTGCATTTCATGCATCATTCTGCATTTTTGGTCTTGCTTCCGAGAGTATTCCCGGGGTCTTATTCAGTGTGCTTCATACATTATCAAGTTGTCTCACCGGTATAATACTCGAGCTAACTACAAGAAGAAGATGGAAGGTCTTGAACAAGAGAATCGTGAGCTACGTGAAGAGGTTGTTACTTTGAGATCTGGTGTGGATCGTCTCACTGCTCTGGTTGAGACATTGATGGCTAATCAGAATCAGAATCAGAATCAGGTTCCTCCTCCCAATGCCCAAGCTCAGGGTCAGACCACTGTGATTTCTGAAATTGCTGCTACAACCATTCCTGCTGTTCCTGTTGGTGCTACTCAGCAACGTATGCCTAATGGATATCCCTGGGGCATGCCTGAAGGTTATTTGTCTACTCCTGAGATGACTCGTCCGTTGACTCCTGTTATGGTCAACACATCTCCTATTGTTCATACTGGTCCTTTTGTCCCAGAGCCCATTTATGATGCTGCTCCAAGTGAAATTCATGACAGAATGGATGGTTTCCAAGATCAGTTTGAAGAATTGCAGAAAGAAATGAAAGCTCTCCGTGGGAAAGAACTGTTTGGAAAGAATGTGCATGATCTCTGCCTTGTTCTCAATGTGAAAGTACCTGCTAAGTTCAAGTTACCTGAATTTGAGAAGTATAAAGGAAATTCATGTCCTCAGGCACATCTGGTGATGTATGTAAGGAAGATGTCCACTTACACTGATGATCAACGTTTGTTGATTCACTATTTCCAAGACAGTTTGACTGGAGCTGCTTCTAAGTGGTATATGGGCCTTGATAGCACCCATATTCGCACTTTCAATGACTTAGCCGAGGCGTTTGTGAAACAATACAAGTATAATGTGGACATGGCTCCTGATCGAGATCAATTGCGAGCCATGATGCAGAAAGAGAAAGAATCCTTCAAGGAATATGCTCAAAGATGGCGTGAGGTTGCCGCCCAAGTGATTCCTCCAATGGAAGAGAAAGAGATGACTAAGATTTTCCTTAAGACTCTTGGTCCGTTTTACTATGAGAAGATGATTGCAAGTGCTCCTGTAGACTTCACCGAAATGGTGGGTATGGGTGTTAGGTTGGAGGAAGCTGTACGAGAAGGCCGTCTGGTTCGGAATGACAACTCAGCTGGTGGTGCGAAGAAGTATGGTTCTTCATTTCAGAAGAAGAAAGAATCAGATGCTAATGTTGTTTCTCATGGGAGGAATAATCGATTCAGAAATCAATCTCAACAAGTGGCGTCAGTGACTCCTATTGTGAAATCAGTGCCTGTAGCTCCTGTTAATCAACAACCAGCAAGGCGGAATCCGTATCCTCGAGTTAATATTGATCCTATCCCCATGAGGTACACTGAACTGTATCCTGCTCTAATTCATAAGAAGTTGGTTCAACCAAGGTCACCACCTTCTGTTCCAGAGAAACTCCCTTGGTGGTACAACGCTGACGCCACTTGTGCTTTTCATCAGAATACTCTTGGGCATGATTCGGAAAACTGTTGGTCCCTAAAGACTGAAGTTCAGAGATTGGTCCGTTCTGGAATGCTTTCTTTCCGTGATATTGGCCCAAATGTGCAGAACAATCCGTTGCCAACTCATGAAGCGTCTGTTGTGAATATGGTGCATGAATGTCCTGGGAAGACTCTTCCAGAAGTGAACGCTATTGTTGAAGACGAACCAGAGCCAGAAGTGCCAAACTTTGTGACCCATGGAAAGATGACTAAGAATTGGATCACCATTGACATTCCTGAGTGTACTCATGCTTCAAAGTAATTTGCTTTTAGGTTTTTCAAAATCCTTTCATTCTGCCCAAGATGAAAGAGAAGTTTGTTGGGGCTTTTTCCTTTTTGTTTTAAACATTAAAATCATCAATAAAAGTCATTTTGTTTCTGCATATACATGCTTTTTATCTTTTACTTTTTCTGGAAAGTGGTAACACAAAAAACCTTAAAAATTGTTTTCATTTGCCATAATCTGCACGATTACATGTTTGCATATATCTTTCCTTTTTCCTGAAATAATAATCACTTGTGAAAGTAATGACCCTGCACCCTCTCCCAACTTCGAGTGTCCTGTGTATGAGGCGGAAGAAGAGAGTGATGAATGTATTCCTGATGAGATTTCCCGACTTCTTGAGCACGAGGAAGACACCATTCAGCCATATAAAGAGCCGTTAGAAGTCATCAACTTGGGTTCTGAAGAAGATAAGAAAGAAGTCAAGATTTGGGCACTGCTTGGTCAAGATGTTAAGAAGAGGATGGTAGAGCTTCTTAAAGAGTATGTTGACATTTTTGCGTGGTCCTACCAAGATATGCCTGGGCTGGACACAGATATTGTGGAGCATCGTTTGCCGTTGAAACCAGAATGTCCTCCTGTCAAGCAAAAGTTGAGGAGAAGTCATCCTGATAAGGCGGAAAAGATTAAGAATGAGGTCTTGAAGCAGATAGACGCAGGTTTCCTTGTCACTTCTGTATATCCTCAATGGATTGCCAATATAGTGCCTGTTCCGAAGAAAGACGGAAAAGTTCGTATGTGTGTTGATTATAGAGATTTGAATAAAGCCAGTCCGAAAGATGATTTTTCTCTACCTCACATTGACATGTTGGTAGATAGCACGACAGAGTTTGAGGTTTTCTCCTTCATGGGTGGTTTTTCAGGATACAATCAGATTAAGATGGCACCTGAAGACATGGAAAAGACAACCTTTATTACGCCATGGGGGACATTCTGTTACAAAGTGATGCCTTTTGGGTTAAAGAATGCTGGCGCAACATATCAGAGGGCCATGACCACTCTTTTCCATGATATGATGCACAAAGAAATTGAGGTTTATGTGGATGACATGATTGCCAAATCCCAGTCAGAGGAAGGGCACATGGAGGATCTGTTAAAGTTGTTTCAGCAGTTGAGAAAGTATCGTCTCCGCTTAAATCCAAACAAATGCACTTTTGGTGTCCGTTCTGGAAAATTATTGGGTTTCATTGTTAGTCAGAGAGGAATTGAAGTAGATCCTGATAAAGTCAAAGCAATTCAGGAAATGCCAGCACCAAAGACTGAGAAACAAGTGAGAGGTTTCCTCGGACGTTTGAATTATATCTCCAGGTTCATTTCCAATATGACTGCAACCTGTGAGCCAATCTTCAAGTTGTTAAAGAAAAATCAGGGATGTGTGTGGAATGAAGATTGTCAGAAAGCTTTTGACAACATCAAAGAATATCTGCTTGAACCTCCCATTCTGCTCCCTCCAGCTGAGGGAAGGCCTTTGATTATGTACCTCACAGTACTTGAAAATTCAATGGGATGTGTGTTGGGTCAGCATGACGAGTCTGGTCGAAAAGAGTATGCAATATACTACCTTAGCAAAAAGTTTACCGAGTGCGAAACAAGATACTCGCTGCTTGAGAAAACTTGTTGTGCTTTGGTGTGGGCTGCTCGCCGACTGAGACAGTATATGTTGAACCACACCACCCTATTGCTTTCCAAAATGGATCCAGTTAAGTATGTATTTGAGAAACCTGCATTAACTGGAAGGATCACTCGCTGGCAAATGTTGTTATCAGAATATGATATTGAATATCGAGCTCAGAAAGCTGTGAAAGAAAGTGTGTTGGCAGAGTACCTCGCTCACCAACCAATTGATGATCGTCAATCTATCAGAATGGACTTCCAAGATGAAGATATAATGTATTTGAGATCTCAAGATTGGGATGAACCATTGCCAGAAGAAGGACCAGATCCTGAATCCAAGTGGGGTTTAATTTTTGATGGAGCTTCTAACGTTCATGGCCATGGAATTGGCGCCATTATTGTCACTCCGCATGGGTCACATGTACCTTTCACTGCAAGGATATGTTTTGATTGTACAAATAATATTGCTGAGTATGAAGCTTGCATCATGGGGCTTGAAGAGGCCATTAATCTGAGAATTAAGATTCTTGATGTTTATGGAGATTATGCGCTTGTGATTAATCAGATTAAAGGAGAATGGGAAACTCGTCATCCTGGCTTGATCCCTTACAAAGATTACGCCAGAAGGCTGTTGACGTTCTTTAACAAAGTTGAATTCCACCACATCCCTCGAGATGAGAATCAGATGGCTGATGCATTAGCCACATTGTCCTCCATGTACAAAGTGAATTTTCATAATGAGGAGCCTCGGATTACAATCAGGCGTCTTGATAGACCTGCTCATGTATTTGTAGTTGAGGAATCAACAGATGAAAAGCCTTGGTATTTCGATATTAAGCATTTCCTTCAGACTCAAGAGTACCCACTTGAGGCATCAGATAAGGATAAGAAAACTTTGAGGAGATTGGCTGGCAGTTTCTTCATCAATGCTGATGTTTTGTATAAGAGAAATTATGACATGGTTTTGCTCAGATGCGTGGATAGACACGAAGCAGACATGTTGATGCATGAAATCCATGAAGGTTCTTTTGGTACTCATGCCAATGGACATTCGATGGCTAAAAAGATGCTTAGAGCAGGTTACTATTGGCTGACAATGGAATCTGATTGCTACAAGTTTGTAAAGAAGTTTCACAAGTGTCAGGTGTATGTTGACAAGATTCATGTGCCCCCAACACTTCTCAATGTCATTTCCTCTCCATGGCCTTTCTCTATGTGGGGTATCGATATGATTGGCATGATTGAACCCAAGGCTTCGAACGGACATCGATTCATCCTGGTAGCAATCGATTACTTTACCAAGTGGGTAGAAGCTGCTTCATATGCTAATGTAACAAAGCAAGTTGTGGTCAGATTTATCAAGAACAACATCATCTGCAGATATGGTGTACCGAGCAAGATCATTACTGATAACGACTCGAATCTGTTTGTACTTCAACCGGGGTAACCCCCTTCTCTTTGGTTTATGGTATGGAAGCAGTGCTCCCTATTGAGGTTGAGATTCCATCACTGAGAGTTTTAATGGAAACCAAGTTATCTGAGGCTGAGTGGTGTCAGAGCAGGTTTGATCAATTGAATTTGATAGAAGAAAAGAGAATGACGGCTTTATACCATGGTCAGTTGTACCAGAAAAGAATGAAGAAAGCTTTTGATAAGAAGGTTCGACCTCGTGTATTCAGAGAAGGCGACCTCGTGCTCAAAAGGATCTTGTCTTTCACCTCCGATTCAAGGGGCAAGTGGACTCCTAATTTTGAAGGACCATATGTTGTTAAGAAAGCCTTCTCTGGCGGTGCATTAATTCTTGCAACTATGGACGGAGAAGAGCTCCCACGTCCCGTGAATGTTGATGTAGTCAAGAAATACTTTGCCTAAAAATAATAAAAGAACAGCTCGCTAAGTTGAAAACCCGAAAGGGCGGCTTAGGCAAAAAAGAGCGTCTCGGTGGATTGAAAACCCGAAAGGGCGGTCCAGGCAAAAATTAGAGACATAAACAGAATAAAATACCCGGTGGACTGAAAACCCGAAAGGACGGTCCAGGCAAAAGATAGGGATTCGTGGCAAGTAACTACATCAGACAAGACTTGATCATCAGCGGTCATCTGTTTATCATGAGAAGTTCAACACATTTCAACGGAAGCCTTTGCTTAGGAATTCCAAGTTGAGAGAGAGGACGGGGTCATTACATTTCAATGTACCTTTTCCACAAAATTATCACTTTCCAAACTTTGCAATAATCCATGGGGGCTTGCCTTTTGCAAGCTACCATTCTATTAAAAAAGTTTGAGCCTTTACCCTTTATTGCCAATCTTATTTCTTTCATATCTCTCAAAATGTCATTTATTGTTGATAGTAATTTTTGAAACAAAAAGAAAATTGATCTCAACAAAATCTTTTTGAAAAATATAAAAGAAATTTTGTTTTGATTCATGAGTGCATTACAAGGAATGGATGTGTTGATATATTCATATGCAAAAGAGTAAGAATATATTCCACTCAATGTACTTTTGGCCTGGTTCGAATATGATGAAGAACTCAGTTATTTTTGTCCTCTCAGTTCCAATGTTCCCTCAGTGTTGGGTAGCATTTATTCTAAAGCCATCAAAAGGTTGTTATAGCAGTTTTTGCTCTGGTGTTCAGCTTGAGACACGCTTGATTATGCTATTTTCGTACTCCATCTCTTGAGTTAATTCTTGTGCTAAGTTTTTGCAGCATATGCATCATTAACATGCATAAAAAACAGTCATACATTCACATTTGCTATCATGAAGTTTACTGTCAAACAGATTGCTCTTTCATTTAGAGTATCTTAAGCAGATTGCTCACCTTCAGTGGAACGTTGGTGTCTCTTGTTATATCATCAGTGGAACGATGGTATATTTTATCGTCAATGGCACGGCGATATATCTCTTTTCTACCTCCAGTGGAACGTTGGTAGTTCACGTTCAATGGAACGATGGTGTATCTTGTTATCTTGTTCATCGTCAGTGGTACGTCGATGTATTTCTCTTTTCTACCTCTAGTGGAACGTTGGTAGCTCACCTTTAGTGGAACGTTGGTAGTTCTCCTTCAGTGGAACGATGGTGTATCTTGTTATCTTGTTCATCGTCAGTGGTACGTCGATGTATTTCTCTTTTCTACCTCCAGTGGAACGTTGGTAGCTCACCTTCAGTGGAACGTTGGTGTATCTCATTATTTTCATCGTCAGTGGTACGTCGATGTATATCTTCTCATATCATCAGTGGAACGATGGTATATTTTATCGTCAATGGCACGGCGATATATCTTTTTTCTACCTCCAGTGAAACATTGGTAGTTCACCTTCAGTGGAACGTTGGTGTATGTTATTATATCTTCATCGTCAATGGTACGTCGATGCATTTTTATCATCAGTGGAACGATGGTGTGTTCTCTGTTAATGAAAGATGGGTATTCTGATTCACTAGTGAAAGGTGATATGCTTTCTCATCCCCACTGAAAGAGGATGCATATCTTATGATACCCCAGTGAAAGAGGATGCATATTTTCTCATCCCCTGTGAAAGAGGATGCCCCCTTTTCTCACCCTAGTGAAAGGTGATGCTTTAACCTCTCTGGTGCAAAATGTTTTCCCCAGTAAAGTTTCTTTTCCTAGCAAAGTTTTGTCTCTCCAACAAAGTCTTGTTTCCCCAGTGGAGTTCTTCCCACAAGACATGTGCTTTCCCCAGTGGAGTGCTTTTTCTCCCCAGTGTTGTTTCATCATCATATGCATTCATTAAAAATTGCATTGCATCTTAGGTTCAAAAATTGCGTGTTTTATATATTTAAGTCTCTTCAATCTCGTCAAAACGAAGATTTTCAATCATCGTATTTCCGGATTAAAGAAACTTAAATAGGGGCATCTGTCATACCCCAATTTTTGACCCTAAAATCATACATCAATTGCATACTAATCATTAATCAAAAGCACCATTGTGAGGCGTTGTCTTTGATACTGTGATTGTCTCTGAGGGGAATCATCAAGCACTTTTAGATTTTTATTTGTTTAATGCTAACCAAAATTCAAAAAATATGTGTTTTGTCTCTTTTGTTTATATTTTACAGGTGAAAGATCGGGCAAAAGTCAAAACAGTGCAAGAAAACAATTTTTGAAAATTTGAAGGTGGAAATCGATTTACCCCTGTGGGAAATCGATTTCCTGTGCGCAAAATTCAAAAAAATATAAGGAGGGAAGCTTGACATCATTTTGGCACCTTTTTATTTGATCATTTTATCAATTTTCCACCTCATCAAAATTAACTCCTTCATTAAACCCACTTAAACATCATTTTACCATTTAAATCCCACCTAAATACCAATTAACCACAAATTAATTACCAAACACAAAAGACCAATTTGCCACTACTCTTGCTCCAATTCTATAAATAGAGACCTCTACTCTCTCATTTCTCAAGCTTTGAGAGCCAACAAACCCCTTGCAATTTCTCTCGTCATCCCTACCAAATTCACCAAAGCTCTTTATTCTTTCATAAAGTTTGTGAGTCACACCTTGAACCTCACAAACTTTGAGCTAAGCCACCTTTCATTTCACTCTTTTTCTTCAATTGTTGAGAGATCAAGATTTGTGTTGGTGATTGTTGAAGTGGATCTAAGTTTTGTTCAAGAATTGGTAATTTTCATCATCCTTTTCCATCTACCATAATGTGATTCTTTGTTGCTTGTGTTCAATGCATCTTTGATGCTATATTGGTCCTATTTGATGGTGATTTGATGGAAAACTCGTGCTCCAATGGATATGTGATCATAAGGTGTTTGTATGTTTGCCTAAATCAAGTTTCAAAGTTCATAATGCTGTTTTTTTGAAAACTGTGCGCAGGAAATCGATTTCCTACAGAGGGAAATCGATTTCCACTCTGTTTTTTGCGCCAGAATTGAACTCTGCACTCAGGAAATCGATTTACTACAGAGGTAAATCGATTTCTAGTGTGGCAGAATGCTTTTTTTGCCTTTTTTATGCTTGTTTTCGCTTCCTTCTTCCTCCATTTCATTAATATCATTGGATCTAGGATGTTGATAGGTTTGAAATGACCAAATCCATAATATTAGATGAATGATATTAATGATAGTGTGAGTTGATTATCTTTTATGATTTTATTCTTCTTCTCCTTTTTTCTTTTGATCGATGAAAGTCTTAACGCCTTGAGAATTCTTATGGATTCTTGGTAAAGACTAGATCGTTACCTATTTTCTTTTCGTGCAGTATTGCTTTCGGAGAATGATCTACATATCATTTCTCCCGCATGCATTAGCACATAAAGTTTTGACCGGCCTCGTTGTAGGGTGATTTCTACATAAATCACTTGGCGATCTGCTTAACATAGCGCAATATTTCGTGTCCCGAATCAAAAAGATCAAACATGGAAGAGAATTGTATGTGGTTGATTTATGACTTATGGAATTTTATCGTGTAGTCGCTATGATTTTATCAAGCTTCTGATAAAGTTCCATTGAATTTAAATCCGAGAACATCCTTCACTCCCCATCGATCTTTCTTACTAACTTTGATAACATACTTGACAAGTTTCAAGATGGTTATCTTTAACATCTAACAATTGACTTTAATTTTTGCAATTTATTATACCGCTCTTTATATTTCTCGCTTTATCGCTTTATTTTATCATTTCATCATATTTACCTTCCGCTATTTTTCCTTTGTCCATTTGGACATATGTTTATGTTTCCGCCATTTTCTCTTTGTCCACTTGGACCATACTTTACTTTTATGCTAAAACACTAATAAACAACAAAAAATCTAAAAAACACTTAAGGCTCTCTTTTGGACTATTGGTTACTATCCCTAGCATTTTGGAGATTCGGACTTATGGACTTAGTGCCTCTGGACCCTTATTTTGTTATTACTCTGTTGTTATTCTGTCTGTCTGGCATTGGATTGTTGTCTGTTTATGTGTGCAGGTATTTCCTTGAAAGCCCTTGATGGTTAATTCCAAGGCATTTATATAAGGATTTTACCCGAAAACAGCCGTTACTCTGCCCGATTTTCGTCAGAATTTTAATGTGCTTAATGCAAAGTGGTGCTAAGATAATAATTTCATCTGGATCCCCAAGTGATAATGTTGGTTTAGTATTGATATTCCAAAGGATAGGAAATCTACCTTGACTCACAATGTCAAGTGTTGGCTTCTTATTTCGGTTAGACCGTTTCTTTCCTTAGCTTTTATTTTACGCAATAGGATAGCCTCTTCATCTCCTCCCATTCTTAAATTTTCAAAATCTTCTCCCTTTTTCCAAAACATTCTTATGTTTGCAACCTTTTTAAAACCTTTTCTTTAAAAAATATATTTTGCCCATTAGTGGCCTTTTTCTTCAAAAAGTTTAGACACTGTTAATTGTCGAAACGAGTGGTTATACCTCACGATTTTGAAATTGATTGATATAATGAGATCTTTTCCGCGTGAGAGAGCTAGTGGCATACTCGTCGATTTTATCCGAGTTGGAGCCCTTCTTTCATTAGTGATGCAAAGAACTTGTTTGTTCTCATGCTCGAGATCAATGGCTGAGTATTTCTCTCCAACGACGATAAAGTGTTTATTCATTTTTAAAATGTTTTCCCTTTAAAGCGGAACTACATTAGCTCTGACTTCTCCATTGCACCGAGGAGGTATGTAGGCACAAGGCTTAACGTCTTGCCGAGCTTATTTTAAAAATAAAACAAACTCCTTTTTAGCACACACACATAGATTTTCAAAAAGGTTCCTGTGGAGTACCACAGATATGAGGGGTTCTTAAAACCTTCCCCTTGTATAATCAACACCCGAACCTGAGATCTCTTTTCTTGTTTTTTTTAAAAAAAAAACAAAACTTTGGGTTTTACGTTCTTTTCCCTTTTCCTTTGAAAAAATAAAGCGCGGTGGCGATTTCAAACGAAATATTGATTCGAGTCAATCCCATGGCTTCGATATCAGATTTTCCCCGCTACAATATGCACAAAATTGCAAAGTTCCAAATTGTACATGACCTATAATTTCACTTCATGAGGCCAACTTTGAACAAGCATAACTCCTAGCTCAAAATGAATTTGGAGAAGGTTGAGCACAATTTGGAAAGCCCTAAACATCTACTTCAATTCATTAGTTTGGGGTTTCTTCAGAATCATTTGGGAAATTTGTGAAAAATGGGCCTAAAGTTGGAAGAAAACTGGGTTAAAAACACTTAGAATTTTTCTAAGTTTTTATGACCTAAAACTTCAAAATTCACAAATCTCCTAAATGATTGATTCCTTGAAAAAAAGTGTCTTGTAAGATGTTGTTTTATTTTTCAAGATCTACAACTTTCATTTTGGGAGATTTTTTAGTGTGTAAGCAAAATTTTGAGTTCCCAAAATACCCTCAAAAACCCTAATTCCTGACTTTTTGCTCCCTGGTGAATTTTCTTGAATTTCTTTTGCCAAATGACTTTAATAATCATATATTGATGATATTGATCTTAAAAAGTCATGTTTTGGCCAAAAATCCTAAAAGTCAAAGGTGATCTTGTATAGTTGACTTTTTCTAGATGAAGTGAAATCTTGGACTTTTGTGATGAATCAAACTCTCCTCCTCAAATGAATGATGTGAATGGATTATATTGAGGTAATAGAAGCTCTTGAGTCATGCTTTGAGTTTTGGATTCATGTCCTGATTAAAAGTCAACTATCTTGGTGAATTAGGTCAAAAACCCTAATTGTCGACCAGATGAAATTGATGACTGTAGACCTTGAATTGATGTGTAATGCCTTATGGATATTGTCATATGAACTAATTGAAGATGATTGAAGCCTTTGAGTGATGCGCTGGGGCTTTCTAGGGTTTCCCAAATGTGATCCCTGATTTTAGTCCTTGATGGGCTCAAAACCCTAGACTAGTGAAGTAAGCAAACCTGAGTCCAGGTGATGGGTGTCTAATCAATCATTGGTGAATAAAAATGAAGTTTTTGAGTCCTATGATTGTACTGGAGACTAATCCTTCTATTGATTGATCTTTTTCCTGAGCTCTGTTGTTCCTGAGCACCCTCGACTAAGTATCAGGGTAATAAATGACTGCTCTGAGCATTTGTTTTAACTTGATGAAAAGTTTGGAGGTGTGACATCTCAGGGGGGTCAAAATTAGGGTATGATAGATGCTCCTATTTAAGTTTCTTTCAATTGGAGGGAGAGATATTGATATCTCGATCTCTTCTGAGTGAAAGAGACTTAAATACCAAAGAGTGCCCGAATTTTGGGTGTCCTTGAGATGTTGCATTGATAATGAAATCCCTGTGCGGGACTTGATCCTGTTGTCGCACTCCGTGGGGGATAGGGAGACAAACTCCTGTAGAAAATATGTTATGCGGATTCTGGTGCATGGATGGCAATGTAACATGCGCAATCCATCTTCTTTAACTAAGTGTCGATATTTAGAAAAAGGTAAGCAACCTCCCCTCATTTCGGATGTCTGTATCTCAAAACTGGTCTCGGTTATGATGATGTAAACAACCTCCCCTCGTTTCGGATGTTTGTATCTCGAAACTGGTCTTAGTTGTGATAACCTCCCCTCGATCTGGATGTCTGTATCGCGAAACTGGTCTCAGTTATAACTATGTAAACAACCTCCCCTCGTTTCAAATGTCTGTATCTCGAAACTGGTCTCAATTGTGATAACCTCCCTTCGATTCGGATGTTTGTATCCCGGAACTGGTCTCAGTTATAATATGTAAACAACCTCCCCTCGTTTCGGATGTCTGTATCTCGAAACTGGTCTCAGTTGTGATAACCTCCCCTCGATCCGGATGTCTGTATCGCGGAATTGGTCTCAGTTATAATGATGTAAACAACCTCCCCTCGTTTCGGATGTCTGTATCTCGAAACTGGTCTCAGTTGTGATAACCTCCCCTCGATCCGGATGTCTGTATCGCGGAACTGGTCTCAGTTATAATTTGGACAATATCTCAGATAAAGAGAAAATTTCCAAATGTTCGTTCCCTCATCATATCTCTCATTAGTGCTTTGTCGGAGAGATTATCTTTTGATGGTAACTAAGAAACTTCATCATACTTTCTTTCAACTCGGCAGCTTCGAAGGAATATCATACAATCTTGCGTCCTTTTGAGGGGCTAATGACTTTTCTTGAAAGTGGATGAGCTGTTTTCTGAAGGAGGACCATCTTTGGTTGATCCGCTGGGGATTTGTTAAAACATCTTCTAGGAAGAGAACTCTTCATTCGTCAACTCTGCCGGGGAATCAGAATTATTTGGATAAAAACTCTGTTCGCTGTTTCCGTGAGGAATTCCAATGTAGAACAAACTTTCTTATTTGAAGAAGATTGGTGAGTATCGCTCTGCAGGAGAATCTCGGTTGGGGAATTTCCAAAAGTGAACAAACTATCTTATTTGAACAAGATATCTATTGTCGACTTTGCTTGAGAGTGAACAAACTATCTCTTTGAGGGAGTTTACCATCTGTTGACTCGCTAGGGATTTCTCAAAGTGAACAAGAAAGTTCTTTCACGACTTGCAGGGGAAACTCGAGTATATGCCTCAGTGACTCGGGCACTAACATGATCAAAGCCTAACTAGACTATGCTAACTATGCAATTATGATGTGAAAAGTATGCATGAATATGATGATTATGAAATGTAAAGTGAATGTGAATAGAATTGTCGCGGATGTGAAATCCTGAGATACGACTTGAATCTTTGTTGATCGGAAGATGTCTTCTTCTTGCATTCTGCACTCCGTTGGGGATAACTGGCTACCAATTGCCCGCTGTTTTGAGTGATATGAATTGAAGTGAAGATCCGTCATCGGGAGATGTTCGCAAAGCGATCTCATGGGGAAATTTTGGTTCCCGGAGTCTCAACCGTTCTCGGAGCAACTGTTTGCATTCTTCTTATTGTATGGTAAACCTTAGAAAGAAATTTCACCTTTATCTTGCAAGTAAATTCATTTTATTTTATGAAAACGTTTTGTTTCATGAAAATGACTATTTAAACTTAAAATTCATTTTAAGAAACTGAATAAGACTTGATTGCAAAGAAAAGGCACAAGGCTCGAATTATTATTTACGGAATGGTAATCAACCAAATGCTTGATTGCATGGAGTATTTACAAAGTTGGAAATTGGTAATTTTCGGGAAAAGGGCTACGATGAAACGCGACGACCATTATCTTTCCCTTCCACTCTGAGTTGTGCTGTATTCGTGCTTCGTAGAAGATGACCTACTGATGATGAATACTCCGCTCTGGATTTTCGAATGATCAAGTTTATCCTGAACACAGTTACTTGCCATATATCCCTAACTTTTGCGTAAACTACCCCTTTCGGGTTTTAAGTCTACCGGGATTGATTATATTTTTTTTATGTCTCTAACTTTTGCCTGAATCTCCCTTTCGGGTTTTCGATTCACCGAGACGCTCTTTTTTGCCTAAGTTGCTCTTTGTGAGTTTTCAATTTAGCGAGATGTTCTTTTGTTTATTTAGGCGAAGTATTTCTTGACTGCGTCGACGTTCACAGGACGGGTGAATTCTTCTCCATCCATAGTCGTGAGTATTAAGGCTCCTCTCGAGAAAGCTCTCTTGACAACGTATGGGCCGTCATAATTGGGAGTCCATTTTCCTCTCGAATATGTGGGAAAAGATTGAATCTTTTTTAGTACAAGGTCGCCTTCTTTGATTGCGCGAGGTCTAACCTTTTTGTCGAAAGCTTTCTTCATTCTTTGTTGATATAGCTGTCCGTGGCATAAAGCTGTCATGCGCTTTTCTTCGATTAAGTTCAACTCATCGAATCTGTTTTGACACCACTCGGCTTCTGTTAGTTTTGCCTCCATCAAGACTCTCATTGATGGGATCTCAACCTCTATGGGTAGGACTGCCTCCATGCCATATACAAGGGAGAAAGGAGTTGCTCCAGTTGAAGTACTGTTATACCCCAAAATTTGCCCACATATTTTTCAAGGAAACTCCAATCTGAAAATTAAGGGTCTCATATAATCATGGATTTTTATTTCAACAAATATCCTGACATATGAAATACTTAGCTTTTAGAATTTTTCTTATACAGTAATTTGGCTTGCAGTTGAATTTATTCTTACGCAAACACCAAATACTGTGTATTACTTCACACATGCTATTTATTTATTTACAGATAAATGGTACTGACACAATTGGTACAGAGTTAAATCTTTTTGCAGGCGCAGAATCAGGAAACTCAGACTGTACTGGTAACAAGTAGATTATTATTATCTTTTGTTTCCCACTAATTTTTGTACTATATTCCATTATTTGCAAAAATCTTTTCAAATCTCTTTTTCAAAAATCAAATCTCTCTTTTTTCCAACACTATCATACACTTTCTTTCAAATCTTACTTTCACTCAAATTTTCCTTTTGTACGGAATCACATCATTCCCCAACGTCTCTATCCTTCTTTCCATTCTATAAATACCTCTCATTTTCTTTCATAAAATCTCACATCAAATTCTAATTCATCTCTCAAATTTCTACTTCATAATCCATCCTTTCTCTTCTTCCCTGACAAGAATGGCAAAGTGGATAGAGACACTGTTTCTTACAGTCATCACCATTGCTACGGTGATCATGACTTTCTTCTGCCTACATAGTCCTGAAGAGTGTGGACCTGCAATGGTTGCACTCCCAATCATCTACATGTTATTGTTCATAGCATGGGTTATTAATCGTCATTCTTAAAATTTGCCGTATTTCTTATTTCTTAAATGTACCGTTTATTCGTCGTACTGTTCAATATAGTATGTGATATTTGTACTGTCAGTATTAAATGTTGTACTATTTGTCATAATATTGCTTAATTACTAAGATAATATTTTGTGTGTTTTCTGCCAGTCAAATATTCCTATTTCTGTGCATTAAATGATTTTCAGGGTTATTATCGGTAATTTTGCCCGCATACCGTAAATATTAGTTATTTATTATGTCTGTGTTTTTCTAACAAGTCATGTAAATAAACTTTCATTTTTTTACATAAAACAAAAACAAAAAACAACAAAAAAGAAAATTAACTTTGACTGTTGATTTTTCACTCTAACTGCTACGTCAATACCTGGACAGTCAGTTGACAGCCAAACTGCTGGCAGTACAATTCACAGTGTTTTGTACCATCAATCAAATCAATCTTTCACAATTCAAATTTCCAAGATTTTTGTGTTAGAAGTCTTCTGAATATCACGCGATTAGCAGAAACTCAGCACTGCACAAAAATCAGGTACGCTTAACTGTCTCCTACACAAACAGTCCCTAATCAGGGTTTTTCTTGTTTTTACAGGAGCAACAAGTTTTTGAGAGCTCAAATGGATTTCATACACATCCATATATCTCAAAGTACCATCATACAAATTTTCAAACTTCAATTCATTCAGACGCACCGTCAGCAGCTCAAACAGTCAACAGACGACCCGTTTGACCAAAAAAGTCAACAGACAGTCAAAAATGAAATTTTTTGTCAAAGTCCATATTTTGTCAAAGGATTCATCATTTGATCATTGGATGATCATAATTCATCAAGGAAAGATCAAAAATCAACAAAACCCTAAGATTCAAAATTAGGGTTTTTGCCTGAAAAGTCAACTCAACTTTGACTGATCATAACTCTCTCATCCTTCATCCAAAAAATTCAAACCAAAGCTTGTTTTGAAGGAAATTCAATTATCTTTCAAATGCCATTGATCCCATGGTCATTGGATTCACCATTTGAAAAATATGATCAAAGACATTACAGGTCATTTTCAAAGTCAATAAAAAGACACTTTTTTCAAAAGGACACACAAGGAGCTTCAAAAATCATTTTGACATGAGACCAAAGACATTGGTTAGAGGACTCTTTGAGGTTTCCAAAAAGTGCAAGAACTCCTTCATATGACAAAAATTGAGGGATTTACACCTTGTTGAAGTTGGCTAAATTTTGGAAAAATACATGAAATCAACATTGTTCAAAATTGCATTTTTTCCAAATGGGGCCAAGTTTTCAGCATTCAAACATCACTTCCATGTTATAATGGGCCTACCACGACCAAGACTAAGCCCATACCTTTTTTTATCCATTTTTGCATGATTTTATCTTATTTTAAGATTAAAATTAAAAGGAAAATGCATGGATAATGGTAGCTTAACTTCCAAGCATGACTCACCTCAAAGAATCTTCATCTTTCTGCAGAGAATTGAAGGACAAGGCAGGTGCATTGAAGGCAAGATGACTTGGTCAAGAATTCAAGCTTTTTTATATTAAAAAATGCAAAGTTTCAACAAAGGCAACTAAGGCACATATTAGCTTCAATTATAAGCACACATAGCTTATAAATAAGCTATCTTAGTTCAGCAACAAGAGAGACACGAATTCAGAGCTATGCTTATGCTTGTACCATGCTTGTAACACTTTAAAAATTTCAAGGAAATTCAAAATTCGAATTCTGAGTTTAATCCATTTTCAATACAAACTAAACACTTAAACACTTTCCTCAAGCATTACTGAAACAATTCCAATCATTTCCAAGTCATAAACTTCACTGAATCGAGCTATATAAAGCCACGGTTTGTTCAAACTAAAACCAACTTATATCTCATCATTCACGCACATTTAACAAGATGTAGATGCATAATTGTGTTTGGTTTGAAGCTCTGGTCGTTTCTGGAGCTTCAATTGGACTTTAATGGTTGTTTGTAGCATATACCATTTTAGGGTTTACTTAGCTCAAAATTAGGGTTCTTCATTAGGGCCAAAATTAAAACAAATTAAGGGCAGGGTTACATTCAGTGGAACAAGACGAATCCAATGGTACCATCGCGCCTGATTTCTATGCTTGTTTGACCCTATTCGTTATTTTGCAGATTTAGGGTTCACTTACAATAGCGCTTTTTTACAAAAGCGCTGTAAAAGGCCTTGTCTGAAGGTTGAAGACGATGAGGTGTCTCCCCCTCATTGGTCCAGAAGCGCGCGCGTGTTTTTAAATTTATCTCTGATTCTGTGCTTTGCAGGTGTACTGATCACCACGTGCCTCAATTTCTGGACCATCTGATCTCATTTAATGAATGATCCAACGCGCCAGATCACTCTTCCCCACCATGCTCCCTCACTGATTACCACACAGGATCAGTATCCTTTTATTTTCTATTTTATTTTCTATTTTATTTTAATTTCTTTGTTAAATTAATTTAAAATAGTTTTAAAAATCCAAAAAATACACAAAAAATATTTTTAGACTTCTAAAATAATATATTATTTTCTGAAATAAAAATATTTTATTTTTCTTCATAATTTCAATATTTTGCATAATTAATTAGTATATATTTATATATTGGCTTTTTAATTATTCTAACCAATCAAAAAATCATAAAAAAAATTGTTCTTTGTGTTAAATATTATTTATATATTATAAACTAATTTTGTACATATTTTGAATAATTTTCTTTTTAAGTTTTAATTATTTGTATAATTATTTGCATAATTATGTTTTAATTAACTTAAATCAATTTCAAATCAATTTCCAAAAATTCCAAAAAAATTAGTTTTGTTTTAAAATTAATTAACAAATATTTTGTACATATTTTAAACTTAATTTCTAGGTTTAAATCTATTTTCATCTTTTTTCTTCATTTTAATTTAATTAATTATGCATTAATTATAATTAAAATAAATCATAAAAAATCCAAAAACATGCCTTTTATGTTTCTTGCAATTTAGAATTCCTAGATAAATGTATAGGATGTCAATTTCATGTAAATAGGCTAGTTTACATTTCCCGCACAATCGATGTAATAGCGTAGATTTACTTTCCGCACTTTACATTTCCGCACTTTAATTTCCAGCAAATATAAACTGCGTGTATGTCAAAGATAAAATTGAACCGTTAGATCACTAACTTCAAAGATAAATATCTGAATCCAATCACAATCACACTTGCACCTCTTCAGGTAATCCCTTCTCATTCCTTTCAAAATCAAAGTCAAAATTCCACTGTTTTGAGTACAAAATCGAACCTTGCTTTTATATCCGGTGAAAGGATAGATTTTTAAAGGAAATATGATAAAGACCTTACAACTCAGGGTAGACCTCCTAGTTTGCTTGCTCAAATCAAAACAAACAAAATTCTCATACACTGTTGATTTTTTTCAAAACTTTCAAAAAAAACAATACTTTGTATACATCCAAACACGGGTTATTACAAAGTTAACGTTCTTTTCAAAACATCTTTCGAAAGATAAACAAGCATTTTGTATACATCCACACACGGATCATTACAAAATTCAAATTACAAAGGTATTTGAAACCACATATGAGCAATTTCAGAGCAATTGAAAAGTGATCGAAAAACAAGTGAGCTAAGCAAACTTAAGAGCCCATGGATAACCATGGATACAAAGGGTGCTAACACCTTCCCTTTGTATAACCTACCCCCTTACCCAGAATTTCTTAAAGGTCTTTTTTCTGTTTCTTTTATAAACCTTTCCTTAATTGGATAAAATAAAAGGTCGGTGGCGACTCTGTGATATTTTCAAAAAATGCGAAAGCATTAAGCGACAAAAAAGAGTCAGTTCACGTATCTCTACAGATCAGAGGTATGGCCCGGTATTAAAAAAAAATCGGAGGTCCACAAGTACGTACAGATGTACGGTAACCATGAAGAGCAAACGGGAGCATTTCATGCCAATCTTTGTAAGTGATGACCATTTTCTGAATGATTTTCTTGATATTTTTGTTAGCTGCTTCTACAGCTCCATTCATCTTTGGTTTGTAAGGAGATGAGTTGTGATGTTCAATCTTGAATTCTTCACAAAGCTCCTTCATCATTTTGTTGTTCAAATTTGACCCATTGTCAGTGATTATCCTGCTAAGAATACCGTAGCGACAGATGATGTGATTCTTGATAAACCTGACAATAACTTGTCTTGTGACGTTTGCATATGAAGCTGCTTCAACCCACTTGGTGAAATAGTCTATGGCTACCAAGATGAAGCGATGTCCGTTGGACGCTTTCGGCTCGATCATTCCGATCATGTCGATTACCTACATGGAGAAAGGCCAAGGGGGAGAGAGTATGTTGAGGAGAGATGGTGGCACATGAATTCTATCGGCGTAGATCTGGAATTTGTGACACCTCTTTGCATACTGGTAGCAATCTGACTCCATCGTCAGCCAATAATATCCTGCTCTCAGTATTTTCCTTGTCATGGTGTGTCCATTGGTGTGAGTACCAAAGGAAACTTCATGTATTTCTCTCATGAGTGTTTCTGCTTCTTTTCTGTCAACGCATCTGAGCAGAACCATGTCGAAATTTCTCTTGTACAGAACATCTTCATTCAGGAAGAATCTGCCAGCTAACTTTCTCAAAGTTTTTCTATCTTTCTTTGACGTCCCAAGAGGTTAATCTTGCCTTTGAAGAAAGTTCTACTGTGAAAACATGAGCGGGCCTATCCAGGCGCATAACATCGATCCGAGGAACATCATTCCAATGATTTATCCTAATCATGGAAGAGAGTGTGGCTAATGCATCAGCCAAGTTATTTTCTTCACGAGGAATGTGATGAAAATCTACCTTGTCGAAGAATGGTAACAATCTTCTCGCATAATCTTTGTAAGGAATTAGCCCTGGTTGGCGTGTTTCCCATTCTCCTTTGATTTGATTGATGACCAAAGCAGAATCTCTGTATACATCCAAGTGTTTGATTCTTAGATCCACGGCTTCTTCGAGACCCATGATGCAAGCTTCATATTCGGCCTCATTGTTTGTGCATTTGAAAGTTAATATAGCAGTAAATGGAGTATGGGTACCTCAAGGGGTAACAATGATTGCCCCAATTCCTCGTCCATAAGCATTGACAGCTCCGTCAAAGATCAAGCCCCACTGGGATCCTATCTCAGGTCCTTCGTCTGGTAGTGGCTCGTCATAATCTTTCATCTTGAGGTACATGACGTCCTCGTCTGGAAAGTCAAAACTGGTTGATTCATGACCATTGAGTGGGTGGTGAGCCAGGTGCTCAGCTAGGATACTTCCTTTCACAGCTTTCTGAGCGTGATACTCAATGTCATATTCTGATAACAACATCTGCCAACGGGCAATTCCCCCAGTCAAGGAAGGCTTTTCAAAGATGTACTTGATTGGATCCATATGAGAGATCAAACAAGTAGTATGTCGAATCATGTACTGGCGGAGACGCTTGGCAGCCCAGGCCAAAGCACAACAGGTTTTCTCCAGCATGGAGTAACGGGATTCACAGTCAGTGAATTTCTTGCTCGGGTAGTAGATGGCATGCTCTTTTCTCTTTGTTTCGTCTTGCTGTCCGAGACACAATCCATGGAATCTTCTAAGACGGTTAAGTACATTATCAAAGATCTTCCTTCCACTGGAGGAGACAGGATAGGTGGTTCGAGCAGATATTCCTTAATGTTGTCGAACGCTTTTTGACAATTGTCTGTCCAGACGCAACTTTGATTTTTCCGTAGAAGTTTGAAAATTGGAGCACAAGTTGCAGTCATGAGATATATGAATCTCGAGATGTAATTCAGACGTCCAAGAAATCCTCTAACTTGTTTCTCGGTTCTGGGTGAAGGCATTTCTTGAATTGCCTTGACTTTGTCTGGATCTACTTCATTTCCTCGTTTGCTGACGATGAAACCAAGGAGTTTTCCTGAGTAGACACCAAAGGTACACTTGTTGGGGTTCAGGCGAAGCTGAAACTTCCGTAAGCGTTGAAATAACTTTATCAGATTCTGTATATGATCTTTCTCATTTTCTGATTTGGCAATCATGTCATCCACATAGACTTCCACTTCCTTATGCATCATGTCGTGGAAAAGTGTAGTCATGGCTCTTTGATATGTTGCCCCTGCGTTCTTTAGTCCAAAAGGCATAATGCGGTAGCAGAACATGCCCAGGGGGTAATGAAAGTTGTTTTCTCCATGTCTTCAGGTGCCATTTTGATTTGGTTGTATCCTGAAAATCCGTCCATGAATGAGAAAACTTTGGATTTTGCTGTACTGTCAACCAACATGTCAATATGTGGTAAAGAAAAATCATCCTTAGGGCTAGCTCTGTTCAAATCTCTGTAGTCGACGCACATGCGGACTTTTTCGTCTTTCTTAGGAACGGGAACAATGTTAGCTAACCACTGAGGGTATTTTGAAGTGACGAGGAAACCAGCGTTGATTTGCTTTTGAACTTCCTCTTTGATTTTCATGGCCATCTCCAGATGAGTCCTTCTTAATTTTTGCTTGACCAGAGGGCACTCTGCTTTTAATGGTAAATGATGCTCCACTATACTGGTATCCAACCCTGGCATATCCTAATAAGACCAAGCGAAGACATCTGAGAATTCTTTGAGTAGTTGTATCAAACTCTCTCTGATCTCTGAATTGAGCGAAGCTCCAATCTTAACCTCTTTTTTGTTTCCATCGGAACCAAGGTTAATGATCTCTAGAGGCTCATTATATGGCTGAATGGCCTCTTCCGTTTGTTGAAGTAACCGTGAAATTTCCTTTGATATTTCTTCGTCTTCTTCTTCCTCTGCCTCGAATACAGGAAACCCAAAGCTTGGAGAAGTCATACGATCGCACGTTTCAACGGGGTGTTTTATGATTAATCTGCATATGTGTGATGATTTTATTTAGACAACGATAGAAGACTCGGTGTATGCAGTTAATGGAATATTTTGATGTTTTTTAGGGTGTTTTTTAGGATTACCAATTTCCGAAAAAAGAAAAGGGAAAAACTAACGAAGGAACAAAATGACATTTTTATTTATTGACAGTCATTTCTTGAAACAAAGACCCTATAAAACAAAACTCTATTGCTTTGGGCGAAGCAAAGATGGACATTTTCCTAAGAAATAGTAAAATGCAAAGTCCTATGAAACATCTCTTCACCTTGGGCTATGGTGAGAGGAAAAAATAACGGTGAAAGTTCCTACTTAGGAGTGTGAACAACAGTCGAAACTTCAACAGCTGTCCAATAGTGGCGAACCCCATTGTGCACTAGGTAATCTGGCACCTTAGGCTTAAGTTGGCCTGTGGTAGGTCTTTATTTACCGACCACTGTCTTTGCGACACTCAGACGATATTCTTCTACTTCAGCAGACTGAGCGGTGTGAGCATACCCATTTCCAAGTGGAGTATGTGGGACTTTCTTTCGAGGAAACTTCCAATCTTCTGAATGGAGAGACTCGTTGTCAGAGACACTTTCGAGATCATCCTCTTCTGTATTTTGGTCTTGCTCTTCTCCCAAGATAGCATTGACTAGGTATGTAAACTCTAGATCCGTAGCCTCAGAAGGTGACTTGGGGATTTAATCCTCAATGATGACTTCACCAGTCGATGATGATGAATAGCAAGGTTTGCATATCTCTTTTGGCTGAGTGAGGTACTCGTAATCAATGTTCCATCTAGTTGGAACAATGTCTTCAAGAGAGATTTTTGAACTTTCAGGAGCGGAGTATTTCACCATGTAGTCGAATTTTCCGCTTGGTTCTCCTAATGTATCCCAAGTTTCTTCGGGGATAGGAGGAACTTCTTCTGATGAACCATGACTTCGGGTGGTGAAGCTGTTAGTAACTTTATCACTACTTGGCTGAGTCTTACTTTCAGATCCTTTAGTTGGATAACAGCAAGGTGAATCAGACTCTGATAGGGAGATGTATCCTGCCTCGAGAAGGTAGGACATGCATTCCACTTCAAAATTCTCATCGGTATTTTCTGTACCGATGGTATTGACTGTTTGTTGAACAGGTTGAAGAAAACCTCCACTGCGGAAAGTTTCTTGAATTGGGAGAACTACCTCAATCCCTGGAATAGCTTTTGATGACGTTGGAAAGAAACCAACTCCTGTTCTGTTCTTGTTGTTGGTAGGAATATTAATGTGCCCCCAACCATTGGTATTGCCATCCTTCACAACTTGGATTGCATCTTTGTAGGAAGAAATAGACGCTGCTTTCTCCTTTCCTTTTTCCTTATCCAAGGAAAGTGCTTGAAATTTAGTTCCAGCGACTTCTTTTGGTTCCATGTCGGAGAATGATGACAGGTTGCTGACGAATGAATATGAATGAATGCAAACATACATGAACATACTTATACCATCATTAAGTCTATGAGTAACATCATCAAATACTCATTTCATCATCATCATCATCAAAGTATGTTTATATACATTAGCATCATTCAAATACAATCAATCATCATCATCATCATTAAAGAACATACATGTGTCCACATCAATCATCATCATTAATAAGAAACAACATACATGTATCCACATCATTCCAAACAAAGCAATCATCATCATATAATTCTCAACAAATCATCACATCATAATATATGTGACATTTCATCATATATGTCAACAATACGTCATACATCCAACAGACGAGATATTCACATCATACTCACATCATCACAAAACTATCTCATAAGATTCATCATACCAAAAAAACAAATCGATTCATCGTCACCAAAAAAACATAGCTTGTATCGTTACATCTTATCATATATATCCACAACACATCATACATCAAAACAAGCAAATGTTGATAAAATAAATTCAAGATGCTGCTCATTTTATTATTATAACACAAAGAATATTTCATAAGTTTCATCCTGCTCGAAACGGCACTTAAAATAGGCCAACGGTTCGAAAGTTGTGCATCTTTAAACTTTTTAAAATATTCCAAACACTAACAGCACGCGGCGCCAACTTAGTTCGCGGCGCCAACTGAACGTCTCAAAAATCCTTGGCTCTCTGCCAAGCAGTTCGCGGCACAACACATGCACGCGGCACGAAACGAGAAAACAAGTACGCCTTCGCGGCGCCAACACTGGGACATGTAACACCCTGGATTTCCGCTTACCCCACAGGGCTTCCGGCCTACCAAGCATGTCACCAGCTTAATCAATAATCCCCCCTAGGTCCGCTTACCGGCTGCCCAGGAAATATTGTTTTTGCCTCCCGCAGGAATCGAACCATGTACCTAGGGGTTAAGTACATATTCATAGCAATTCCTGCTACCAATTGAGCTAGTTGGTCAAGTGGTAGTGGGAATGGATTGAACATGTACTTGAACCCCAGGGTACATGGTTCGATTCCCACGGAAGGCAAAAACTCTACTAGTGAGGGGGGTAGAGAAGATCATGAGGTAATAATGCCGGGAACGCCGAAGGCTCGGGCTATTACATTAAAAGGCGCCTTTTAATGTAACACCCTGGATTTCCGCTTACCCCACAGGGCTTCCGGCCTACCAAGCATGTCACCAGCTTAATCAATAATCCCCCCTAGGTCCGCTTACCGGCTGCCCAGGAAATATTGTTTTTGCCTCCCGCAGGAATCGAACCATGTACCTAGGGGTCAAGTTGATCAACCATCACAAAACAGCCACACAATATATATCATACACACATATAACATATATTATGCATCATCAAACATCATACAACATCAAATTCATGGAATTCATCAAAATAGATAATTATTAACACACATCCCCAAAATCCCAACTCTGTCATACGACTCAATTGACATGAAATACTATATCTATATCAGTCCTATTATCCATAACCCGATAATAGATGTTAATCAGAAGAGTCCCCCCTTACCTTAGCCAAGAATCTGGACTTCTCCCCTTCTTCTCCATCAAACCCGTAAGCCTTTTTCTTCACTTTCAGCAAGAATTCCCAATCTTCAAACTCGCTTATCTCCCTCATCGAGAACCTCCCTGACACGAATTAATATAGCAAATCAAAGGAAATTTCGTGTAGAATCCGAATCTTTGAGAATTACCTGATTTGGAGTTACGAGCAAGAAGTTATGACCCATTTTGTGAAGGCTGCCAAGGAGTTGCGAAAATAGCTTTTGCCCATGAGTTCTTCTTCTCTCCCTCTTAGGTTTACCTCCTCTATTTCTCAATTTCCTCTTATTTTCTTGTTTTATGAAAACATAACATAATTTAGTAATGGGCTCGCTCCTTCACACTAACACCCCCACATTACTAACTCCACCAATGACCCAACACTACATTTTATTATTTCTCCCAACATAATTCCAATAAAATGCTAATTCAAATTAATTAATTTAAAACTTAATTAAATTAATTAAATAAGAAATTTTGGGATGTTACAGATCGTCGCCGCCATGTTCTCCAGTTCCTCGTTGCCCCATTCCCAATGTATCCAATTGAAGAATATGTAGATTGGTATATATTGGTCACAACCCCTGAAATGTATGTGTCTGACCCGTTCCACTTGAACGACCCCCGCCAATAGCAATACAACCAACAAAGCCAACAAAGTCAACAATGCCAACAACGTCAACCAAGCCGACAAAGCCAGCCAACCCAACCAAGCCAATATAGCTTGTACCAAACTCAGTTATAACTCCACCAGACCTCCGAACATCAAAGCCAATACCGATACCATGCAGAGTATCAAACTCCCTACCAACAACAACCCTTGTAACACCCTTCTAAACTGAAAACACAAATTTATGTAGTATATTTAACTTGATTTACATACATATTGCTAGTACTTTTATTCGATTTAATTGCTTTATTTTAATATTATGTTGGTATTTTCGATGTTTCAGGTATTATGTTCATGTTGAGAACTATTTGTCAAAAGAAGAAGAAATAGAGAAAAATCAATTTAAAAGACAAGTAAAAATGGAGGTGAAGCTTTAGTAAAGAATGGAGTTGCAAAGAGCAACTAGCCCAGCCAAAAGGAGTGAGCACGTGGCCCACTTAAGCAAGTGAGACGTCTGTCTCACAAACCTCCCCACTATGTCACGAAAGACGCCCGTCTTGGGCTTGGTCCATGAGTAGAGACGTCCGTCTCCCACTCACTCTCCCACGTCATCAAAATGTCATCAAGACTGAATCAAGAGGAGAGACCCCCGTCTCCACTATCTCCTAAGAAGACGCGCGTCTCCTACATTCTCTCCCAGTTCCAAGACTACTACATTCGTGGAGACTGGAAAGTGAGACGCCCGTTGCAAACCTAGACCTATAAATACCACATGAATAGTACATGAAAAGGGTCCAAATTTCTGCAAGAAAAAGCTGCTAATTTTATTTTTTATTTTCTGCCTTCAAATTATTTCCTTTGCAATTTAATTCCCTTTTGTTCTTTTATCACAACAATTTATACACCGCAAATCATTGTGAACCTTCAATAGATCTAACCTTACGTTAGATTTAGTTTTTATTCCTTTTTTTTATTATTTACGCCGAATAATTTCTGAAGAACGATCCAACCGACCTGTAGTTGAAGTTCAAGTACTCGAAGATTTCAAGTTTTATTTAATTCAGATTTGCATTATTCAGGTTTCTATTTACCACTTTAACTATTATTGCATGATATATTCTATGCCAATTAATATGCTTAATATTATGAACAAAATTTATTTATGCATGTTCAACCGTATCAATATGTCTGGCTAATTTAATTAAGATATCGGTATGTAGAGTAATTTAACCGTAGGGATCCGAAAGAAGTTGGCTTAAATATGTTTTATTAAAAATGACTCATTCTGGTTTTATGTGTAATTAAATATGCTAAAGTTATAAAATCAATAGAGCGAGAGTTTGAGATTTTAGAACTAATAAAGGTTAAAATCAATAGAGCGAGAGTTTGAGATCTTTAACTAGATAGTAGACATAGAACATTAGTTTTAAGGACAATGAGAGCGTATTAAAACTAATTAGAATTTATTTATTTTCAAAAAGTGTTTTCAAACCCGACGTGGGACAGTGAGAGCGTACGTTAGGGAATACTAGCATGATCCGAGTCAACAGAGCGAGAGTTTAAGACTAGGAGATTTAAGTAAATAACCTCTTCATGAAATGAGCATTTTTTCAATTGTGATATTTTCAAAAAGCTTTTCTGAATCTAATGGAATGGAGAGAGCGTACATTATGAGTTAGGATAGTAGTCTAAATCAACAGAGCAAGAGTTTGAGAGGAGGACTTTTAAATAACATAGTTAATAGAGATTTTTAATTAAATAAGAACCATAGACAATAGAACTTCGGATCACCTAAGTTAGACGAAATACATACTGATATCCGTTTATTATTATATTCTTAGAATTAAGATTTTAAATTTCCCGTTAGAAATACCCCAAGTATTCTTATCCTTAGCTTTACATAGTAACCTTAGATAATGGTAGATCGATTCAAAATCCCTGTGGATTCGATATCTTTAAAAACTACACGGCACGACTGTGCACTTGCAGTCATCAGTAATAGACACGTAAAGTCGCGATGAAGTTTTTGGCGCCGTTGCCGGGGACTATTTAAGTTGATATCATAAATCACTGTTACACCGTAGAGACTAGGGCAATTCTTTTCCTTTTCTTTGAACGATTGTATGCCAAATACTCGTTTACAAGGAGGGGAATTAATATAACGAATTAACGAAATCGAACGTTTTATTAACGTAAGATGTCGAATTCATCATCTTCACGAAGTAGAACCAATTCCAGTTTCTCAGGAATTGATCCTTTCTGATCAACAAACTCCGAAGTTAGAGATGGCTGCTGCTCGTCCTCTTAGAGACTATGCCGCTCCTTCACGATTGAGGCAAACAACTTTGAACTAAAACCTTCGCTGGTGCAAGCTGTCCAACAGAACCAATTCTCTGGAAGCCCTGCAGACAATCCAAATCCCCATTTATCCGTGTTCGTGCAATATGCTGACACTGTCAAAGCTAAAAATGTCAGTCCCGAAGAAATTTGATTATGTCTTTTTCCATTCTCCTTGAGAGATAGAGCTAGAGCGTGGCTTCAATCCTTACCCTCTAACTCCATAATGACCTGGGACGAATTGAAGAGAGTTTTCTTAGCGAGATATTTCCCGCCTAGCAAAACCGCTATGCTAAGAGGTCAAATCAACGGATTTACCCAAAAAGACAACGAATCACCCTTCGAGGCCTGGGAGAGATATAAGGATATGCTGAGACTTTGTCCTCATCATGGACTAGAGCCATGGCTGATCATCCATACTTTCTATGGTGGTCAAATATATGACATTAAAATGACTATAAATGCCGCTGCTGGCGGAGCTCTAATGGACAAACCTCATGATGAAGCCTATAACCTCATAGAGAACATGGCGCAAAACCATTACCAATGGGGAGGAGAACGAACCGTTGTAGAAAAATCCCAAACCAAAGGAGGAATGTACGAAGTTAGTGGTATAGACCGCATTAACGCCAAAGTAGACGCCTTGACTTAAAAGATTGAGAACTTAACCATAACTCCTGCAGCCACCGCGGCTGCTGTAACTCCTAACTGCGAGATATGCGGATTAACTGGACATGTCATTGCTGAATGTCAACTTCTGACAGGTGTTCCACCTGATTAAGTGAATTATGCTCAGGGAAACCCTTACTCAAACACGTACAACCCTGGATGGAAGAATCATCCTAACTTTTCGTATAAGAACAACAATGCGTTGTACGCGCATGGACAAGCACCTGCTGTCCACCTGGATATCAAAAAGAACCTGTAGCTGCTCCAAATGCCCCTAGGAAGTCGAACCTAGAAATCACGATGGAAAACTTTATAGCTTCCCAACAACAAACTAACAAGGACTTCCTGAATCAAAACATCCACAATAGTGAGCAACTAAAACAATTAGCAAACAAAGTAGACGCTTTAGCTACACATAACAAAATGCTCGAAATGCAAATTTCTCAAGTAGCTCAACAACTAGCACCTACTGCTGCCCCTGCTGGCACATTTCCTGCTCAACCACGACCTAATCCCAAAGGACATGCGAATGCGATTACACTACAAAGTGGAACGAACTACGATGGACCTATCGATCCTGGAACTCAAAGCGCACCCATGTCACAACAAGAGCCGAAGGAAACTAAAAAGACATAAACTGATGACCAACCCGTTAAGATAAGTGAAAACAACACTGAAGTGGAGGCTGAAAAAGAGAAACTATATGTACCTCCACCACCGTATAAACCACCTATTCCTTACCCTTAGAGGCTAGCTAAATCTAAAACTGAAGCGCAATTTAAAAAGTTTGTAGAACTTCTGAAACAATTAAACATAAAGATACCTTTCACAGAAGCTATAACCCAAATGCCTTCCTATGCTAAGTTTCTTTAAGAAATTCTTTCGAATAAAAAGAAACTCGAGGATAACGAAACAGTAACGCTTACTGCAGAATGTAGTGCCATCATTCAAAATAACATGCCTCCCAAACTAAAAGATCCTGGTAGTTTCTCCATACCTTGCTTAATAGGAAAAACTATTATAGATAAAGCCTTGTGCGATTTAGGAGCTAGTGTTAGTTTGATGCCTCTTTCGACCTGTAAAAAACTAAACTTAGGTGAGCTTAAATCTACAAGGATGTCTCTTCAATTAGTCGACCGCTCATTAAGCATCTTGTAAGAATGTTAGAAAATATCCCTGTGCGTGTAGGTCAATTCTACATCCCAACCGATTTTATCATCATGGATATTCAAGAAGATTCTAATATCCTAATCATACTAGGAAGACCATTCTTAGCAACCGCTGGTGCAATCATAAATGTTAAATATGGGAAGCTAACTTTCGAAGTAGGAGAAGAAAAGATCGAATTTATTCTATCTCACTTCTTAAAAGCACCCGCAATATATGACACCTGCTGTTTCATGGATATCACTGACGAATGTGTCAAAGAAGTAAAAACTGAACCACTCGAAAACCCAGAAATCCTAGAAATCCCTATAATCGAAACACTTGACAATAACACGCACGAAGAAAACCAAATCTTAAGCTTGAACGAATGTTTAGCATTAACACCTAATCCTACACCTTCTCCTAATAAACTAACTGATGAACTCAAAACACTTCCTAAAATTCTAAGGTATGAATTCCTAGACACTGAACTCAAACGACCTGTGATAGTCAATGCTGACCTAGGACCGATCCAAACCGAAAAATTGTTAGAAGTCCTAAGAAAATATCCAGCAGCTTTAGACTATAAGATATCTGATCTCAAAGGAATAAGTCCATCCGTCTGTATGCACCGAATCATGCTTGAGGAAGATTCGAAAACCTCTAGAGAGCACCAGAGGAGACTTAACCCAATCATGAGCGAAGTGGTTAGGAAAGAAGTTTTAAAACTTCTAGAAGCTGGAATAATATATCCATATCAGATAGTAAATGGGTTAGCCCAATTCATGTAGTACCTAAGAAAGGAGGAGTCACAATAATCAAAAATGAGAAAGGTGAAACTATAACCAAGCGAGTTGAATCTGGTTGGCGAATGTGCATAGACTATAGAAAATTAAATAAAGCCACTCGAAAAGTCCATTTTCCCCTTCCATTCATTGACCAAATGTTAGAACGCCTAGCTAGACATTCTCATTTCTATTACTTAGACGGTTATTCCGGTTTCTTCCGAATCCCAATCCATCCTGACGACCAAGAGAAGATAACTTTCACCTGCCCATTTGGAACATTTGCCTACCGACGAATGTCATTCGGATTATGTAACGCTCCTGCGACATTTCAAAGATGTATGATGGCAATGTAATACCCCGACTCTCCAACAACGGTAACTATCATTAATTGGTAAAATGATAAATTAAAGGATACATTAGTCTTGTTCCACTTGGATGAGTAGTAATATACATATACCAAGTGTGACCATAAGAAGTTACTGGATTAGTTAGAACCTAACCAAATGGCATAGTGGTAAATCTCACTTAGTTGGAGGGCAATTGAGACAATTAACATTATGCATGAGCCATAAAGACTTGTTTGGAATGAAGGAATATGTGTCCTTATTGTAGAATCATTTCTTTTGGATAATAAAGAGATTAGAGCCAAGAAGAAAAGAAGAACTCATAACTCAAGTTCCATTTTCGTATTCCATGGCAGCCTCCACTAAATCAGGTATAACTCTCAACTCGTAACTCCGATCGTAACGATTCTGATCCCATTGGAAAGCTAACGAATTTCTCTTCGGTTTGCACCTATGGTTCGCATTTATAGCATCTGTTTTGAAGGAGAAAAACGAGTTTGAAGTTGGGTGGTCAATGCTGAATGTGTATGAAGGTGAGCTACGAATTTCATGCTAATGGAGATGGGAGTTTGAGCAAGAGGGAGATGCAATAGTAGCAAGAGCACCATCTCAACCTCTATTAATCCAAGGTGAGTCCTTAGTTAGATACCTTGGGGAATTTGTATGCAAGGGTTTATGTTGGGAATTGGGGTTTGAGTGATAATCCATAATTGCATGTGATCAATTTGTTTAATTAACGAGTACATGTTGCATGTTGGTGATTCTGTATATATGCATGTTAAAAATTCGTTTGGGATCAATTGTGAAACTTAGAAGTAATTGGATAGGCTTGGCACTGGTTTAGAACTCTTGAAATGCAGAATTTTTGGGTCTGTCAGCGATGTAACCGGTTACATGGTTGATGTAACCGGTTACATGTGTGAAAAAGGGTGAAAAACGCAGTTTTTGGGTCATGTAACCGGTTACATGATTCATGTAACCCGTTACATCACTGTTTGGGCAGATTTTTCATAACTTCGAAAATTCATAACTTTTGCGTCGTAAGTCCGTTTCGCGCAAACTTTATATCGTTGGAAAGCTAGTAACATGTACTATCTAATTAAATAGGTCCCCAAACCAGAATGTTTGATTTAACAATAGTAGAACCCCACTTAGTGAATCAATGAATTAGTATGAGAACTTATGTCTATCATTGATTAATAATTCTTATGTTAAGCATGGCATAGTTTGTTTATTGCTTATTATGATTGTGATACCCATATTTGAAAGCATTATGCCATTATGTTTTATACATGAAAACCCATGGACTCCATCGTTTTGGTTAAATGATTGGATTGATTGCTTTGTTTGTGACCATGACTTTATGTCAGATTTTTGTATGCTTGAATCGAAGTGGCCGGCAGGCTAGATTGGGACGTTGCTCTGACCGTGTAGTCTATGAGCCCTCCCGGACCGTGTAGTCCAATGGAATAACCCGTTTATTTGTATTGTTCGATATGGTGTGCATTTGAGCTACCGTTGCAGTGTGCTCGTGAGTTTCCGCACGGAGTTTTACTCACCTGGCATTAACACATGTGCGTGCTCGGTATGGTGGGGTTATGCGGCTATGTAGGCTAATGCATAATGTGATAACTCACCTCTAGTGAAGTCACGTAGACTAACACTAGGCTTTCGCCCGATGGGCTCAGGCGTCAAGGTGGCGGTTTGTACTCGGCGTAACTCACTAGCGTGAAGGAGGTTAAGGGGATGATGACGCCAATTAGGCCAGGTCATCGCACGGCCATTTAGGCTTGTGTGGACTCGTTTAACCATCCTGCAGTGTGCTTGTACAAGTCCCTTGACAAATAGGCAGGAGGTTACTCATCGAGGATGCATTTATTCCATAATCCTAGCCGGGGTTATTTACACTTCTGGATTCCCCGTATGTGGATGCGGGTTTGCATACTTGTTTGTTATACAATGTGTATTTGTTTTAGGCAAGTCCAATGGTGGACGAGTCACTTGTTTTCTCCGTACTTGTACCGGATGTGAGGATAACCCCGAATCAATGGTGGATTCGGTTGTTGATGCATGTACCCTGTAGAACCGAGTGGACCCATAGGATAGGAGGACTCACTGGGATTTAGTAATCTCACCCCAATCAACTTATATTTTTTTCAGGTCCAGTTTAGTAGCGTTTGACAGATAGCAGGTTTGGATTGACGGCTTAAAGTGGTGATGGCTCGGAGACCTCGTCAGATCTCATTTTCCGCTGTGCAGATCCATTGAAGACACATGTGTTGTAATTCTTAGTAGGATTTCATGTTGTATTTTATATGGATCTCTCTATATCTATAGCTTTTGTATGTACTCAATATCAATTTTAACGTTTCATGCATAATATACTAGTCAGTTATGCATGGGGTGTTACAGTTGGTATCAGAGCAGGTCGATTCTCGGCCGAGCCATGAGACATCACTAGCAATTCTTTTCCTCCTCTCAAGTGTGCGTTGCCAGCCTGATTTTACTGATATCTCATTTAGTTGTTGAACCTGATCAACTCATCGACTGAGTGTGAGACAGTAGAATTACGGCAGAGCCGCCACGAGGACTCGTAAACCTGTAAGTGTTGTGAACCCAAGTAGTTGGAGTGGGATGAGTAATGGATTTTTTGGACATTGTAAGTGGATAATATTGGAGTCGTCAAGCATAAGGGGAGCGTTTGACGCAAATTAGTGTTACCTGAACTGTCAAGATGTGGATCAAGACAACTAGAACCCCCAGGATTTTGATTGGACGAAGTGAAATTTCTCTAAAGTCTTGGTAATAGTAAGGGAAAATCCAATGGGATTGAATAGGAGCATTGTAAGTGAGATTCTCCGAAGGTGTTGAGCTAGGAATTAGTAGGTTTCAGTATTGATAATGCCGTTGGTGTTAGGCGTGACTGGTGAGCTGATAGGACATAATAACCTTTGGAAATGCGGACAGAGGAGTCAGACCTTTCTGTTTGTGCTAGTACGGATAGTAATTGGAGGGGGAGTATTAGACCCTGATTCAACTTGACGTACCCTAAGCGAGAGTGGTTTCCTAGTAAAGGTTGATGGAAGGTGCGGATGAGGTAACTTACGATTGGGCGAAGCTTGAATACCAGTCGGTAGAAGAGGATGTGTATTTCTATTCTTATCATTTTGTATTTAAGTTCTAGAACTACGCTAGATGGAATATGAAATGATGTAGAAGCGTGAAATGCAGTGACCTAAGTTCTTGTTAGTTGTTGTTTGTCTGACCCCGAGTGAAGCCATAGAACTACGCTTGGCGTTGGGCGTTCAGGCGAGTAAGAACTAAGATCTATCTGGAACGTCAGTAGGATGATCGCAGTTGAGTTGGTTGTTAGGAACCATAGTATTCCTATCTGGACTGAATTATCCTTGGAATCTCATGCACTGCATGGCAATCCGAAGTTGAACTTCAAATCTTCGTGCTTGGCGTTTTGGCTTTCCGAGTAAGTAAACCTTGGTGTGTAGCACTCTCAGGATTTAGCATCCTGAGGAGTGTGATTCGAAGGACTTGAGGAACGGTGAGCCTATTGGAAGCCTGTTCAGACACTGGTCGGTTGTGACAGTAGGATACTCGTGGGGGTCATTATACGCCACTGAGGTAGTTTACCTGGATACATGGCCTCAGAGTTAGACCACCATGTTGGTACTACCAGACGGGTATAATGCCACAGTATCGCTACCGTGCACAAAGATGCGTGAGCCATCTTTTTCCGACATGTGTGGGACGAAGGTGATCTGAAGCTCAAGGTAGAATTCTGATTTGGCACTTGTGAGATGCAGATCCAAACTCTCATAAGGTATGTGGGATAAGGATCCATATGTCGTGCTCGATAGTAGAGGAATAACTAGACAGCCGATGGTGAAATGGATCAAGATCCAATACTATACTTATGGAGACCCTGAGTGATCGTGATTGCGTGAGTTAGTATCAGATCGTACCTTGGGGACGTTCTCGTTTCGTGAAGTGTTAAGTTGGAAATCTTGCATGAGTGTCTAGAGTGAGACTCATGTGCGGTTATGATATCTTGGTCAGCATAGTAAGTGGATATCACGTACCATTGGCGACCGGTGATGGAATATGAAAATCGTATCTAGATCGGCTCGATGTGTGATGTGTCTGGTAAGGTATTGCTAGTTACTCAGAGTGGAGAAGTATTAATCTTGGTAAGGCATGGACATTTTGTCTTAGGACTGCTAAGGAGTCTATGAAAGAGACGTTCGGAGTACAAAGTGCAATTTTTGCATTGTGACTACACTCTGACCGTTGGAAGCACTGCAATGAAGGATGCAGCCGCCGAGGAAGTCAGTTCAGTGTCTAATTCAAAGGTGGAACATACATTAGGTGACTGTGTGAATGGAGTGTGGTTATGGGAGGATTGTTATATCAGTAAGTCGCACGAGTTATTAGAGGTGATACTACGCTAAGAGAATGAAGGTGTATGGTTGGGTAGAAGTTGTGTAAAACTGCTAGAGTTATCATGAGCTGCAGTACGTCGTGAAGGGTTCGACATACCGGTTGAGCAACAAAGATTTGTTGGAATGAAAAACATAGCAGTTGTACGTTGTGGAAATCAGTGACAGGGAAGAACCTCTAAGTCAGTGAGTATTTGGGTTTCAATGTCCTGAGGATGAAACGTGTACCTAAGTTGTGGTAGATGAACTATATGGAATGACAGAGTAAGTAGAAGCTTGATTCTGGAGAGTACGCAACTTCAAGGAGTAGTAGTCGATGATGGATGTATATGGAGTTCTGGCACTTGTTGTAATTGGACAACTGTGGAATAGGGATTATTGTGTATTAATGGAAACCAAGTGAATTATGGATATAACGTGACTCAGAGGATTTCAAGGTGTGTGAATTGTTGGAATCAGAGTAGCGCAACGGATCAAGGAAGAATCAGATAAGTCCGAGGTAGGAACGAACAGACTATTTGTGGGATTTTACGTTGGGATGAAAGTATCTTCCTAAGGGAAATTGTCGAAGCAGCGTTTCGTTCGTTCTAGTTTCTCAAGGATCACCATAACTCGAGAGGTGTTGACAATGGACCGGGTTGGGAATATATTTTTGTGGATGGCATGCGGTCCGATGTTCGTAGGTCATCAGTTTAGCTTGCAAGTCACAGGGGTTGGACTGAGTATCAGACCGTCGAAATGCTGAAGGCTAGAGAGGACATTCAGTTGGCGCAAGTTCTTTGTGGTTATGCCTTGTGTACTATGATTGTACAGGAAGACTGGTACAATGGTTACAGGTCAGTTGTTGAATTTCACGTCTTATCAGTATGATCTTGTTCGAAGTTTTCGAATGTCAAGGCTATAGTTGCAAGATGATTACACCTTCGCGGTTTACAGTGACAGTTGTTATGTCTAAACTGGAGTAAGGGTTAAAGTAAAGGTAAATTGGGACAATCATCCTAAGACTTTGGGAACCAGAGGTTAAGACCGAGGAATTTGGAGATCACCTAATGACATTTTATGGACTCGAGTGGAGAATAATTTGAAGTGTTATCGCATAAGTGACGTTGTGGCAATAATCCTCAACGGGAAGTAATTCAAAGAGCTGAGTGGATTTTTAGTGCTTTTGAAGTTTTGGAGATTCAGTGCAGAGCAGTGAAGGTCAAGGACCCTGGAAGGATCTTTCCCCAGATATGTCAAGGCGAAGTATCTGGATAGACGTGTTGCTTGAGAGTCAAGCTCCTAACCATGCATAGTGGGACACAGGTGTTTTGGCGAATTATGTTTCTTCGCATGGAATGACTCTCAGACAGAGTAGTGAGATTATCTGAAGAGAAATGTAAGGAACATTTCATCCCCTGGTTGGTATAGTTTTGGACACGTTATTTCCGTGGTGATCAGAAAGAATTCGAGGACGAATTCAATTTAAGGGGGGGAGAATGTAATACCCCGACTCTCCAACAACGGTAACTATCATTAATTGGTAAAATGATAAATTAAAGGATACATTAGTCTTGTTCCACTTGGATGAGTAGTAATATACATATACCAAGTGTGACCATAAGAAGTTACTGGATTAGTTAGAACCTAACCAAATGGCATAGTGGTAAATCTCACTTAGTTGGAGGGCAATTGAGACAATTAACATTATGCATGAGCCATAAAGACTTGTTTGGAATGAAGGAATATGTGTCCTTATTGTAGAATCATTTCTTTTGGATAATAAAGAGATTAGAGCCAAGAAGAAAAGAAGAACTCATAACTCAAGTTCCATTTTCGTATTCCATGGCAGCCTCCACTAAATCAGGTATAACTCTCAACTCGTAACTCCGATCGTAACGATTCTGATCCCATTGGAAAGCTAACGAATTTCTCTTTGGTTTGCACCTATGGTTCGCATTTATAGCATCTGTTTTGAAGGAGAAAAACGAGTTTGAAGTTGGGTGGTCAATGCTGAATGTGTATGAAGGTGAGCTACGAATTTCATGCTAATGGAGATGGGAGTTTGAGCAAGAGGGAGATGCAATAGTAGCAAGAGCACCATCTCAACCTCTATTAATCCAAGGTGAGTCCTTAGTTAGATACCTTGGGGAATTTGTATGCAAGGGTTTATGTTGGGAATTGGGGTTTGAGTGATAATCCATAATTGCATGTGATCAATTTGTTTAATTAACGAGTACATGTTGCATGTTGGTGATTCTGTATATATGCATGTTAAAAATTCGTTTGGGATCAATTGTGAAACTTAGAAGTAATTGGATAGGCTTGGCACTGGTTTAGAACTCTTGAAATGCAGAATTTTTGGGTCTGTCAGCGATGTAACCGGTTACATGGTTGATGTAACCGGTTACATGTGTGAAAAAGGGTGAAAAATGCAGTTTTTGGGTCATGTAACCGGTTACATGATTCATGTAACCCGTTACATCACTGTTTGGGCAGATTTTTCATAACTTCTAAAATTCATAACTTTTGCGTCGTAAGTCCGTTTCGCGCAAACTTTATATCGTTGGAAAGCTAGTAACATGTACTATCTAATTAAATAGGTCCCCAAACCAGAATGTTTGATTTAACAATAGTAGAACCCCACTTAGTGAATCAATGAATTAGTATGAGAACTTATGTCTATCATTGATTAATAATTCTTATGTTAAGCATGGCATAGTTTGTTTATTGCTTATTATGATTGTGATACCCATATTTGAAAGCATTATGCCATTATGTTTTATACATGAAAACCCATGGACTCCATCGTTTTGGTTAAATGATTGGATTGATTGCTTTGTTTGTGACCATGACTTTATGTCAGATTTTTGTATGCTTGAATCGAAGTGGCCGGCAGGCTAGATTGGGACGTTGCTCTGACCGTGTAGTCTATGAGCCCTCCCGGACCGTATAGTCCAATGGAATAACCCGTTCATTTGTATTGTTCGATATGGTGTGCATCTGAGCTACCGTTGAAGTGTGCTCGTGAGTTTCCGCACGGGGTTTTACTCACCTGGCATTAACACACGTGCGTGCTCGGTATGGTGGGGTTATGCGGCTATGTAGGCTAATGCATAATGTGATAACTCACCTCTAGTGAAGTCACGTAGACTAACACTAGGCTTTCGCCCGATGGGCTCAGGCGTCAAGGTGGCGGTTTGTACTCGGCGTAACTCACTAGCGTGAAGGAGGTTAAGGGGATGATGACGTCAATTAGGCCAGGTCATCGCACGGCCATTTAGGCTTGTGTGGACTCGTTTAACCATCCTGCAGTGTGCTTGTACAAGTCCCTTGACAAATAGGCAGGAGGTTACTCATCGAGGATGCATTTATTCCATAATCCTAGCCGGGGTTATTTACACTTCTGGATTCCCCGTATGTGGATGCGGGTTTGCATACTTGTTTGTTATACAATGTGTATTTGTTTTAGGCAAGTCCAATGGTGGACGAGTCACTTGTTTTCTCCGTACTTGTACCGGATGTGAGGATAACCCCGAATCAATGGTGGATTCGGTTGTTGATGCATGTACCCTGTAGAACCGAGTGGACCCATAGGATAGGAGGACTCACTGGGATTTAGTAATCTCACCCCAATCAACTTATATTTTTTTCAGGTCCAGTTTAGTAGCGTTTGAAAGATAGCAGGTTCAGATTGACGGCTTAAAGTGGTGATGGCTCGGAGACCTCGTCAGATCTCATTTTCCGCTGTGCAGATCCATTGAAGACACATGTGTTGTAATTCTTAGTAGGATTTCATGTTGTATTTTATATGGATCTCTCTATATCTATAGCTTTTGTATGTACTCAATATCAATTTTAACGTTTCATGCATAATATACTAGTCAGTTATGTATGGGGTGTTACAGGCAATATTCGCCGATTTTCTTGACAATATTATGGAAGTCTTTATGGACGACTTCTCCGTATGTGGACAAATTTCAAGGGATGTCTTGCGAATTTAGAAAAAGTTCTAGAACGTTGCGTGAAAGTTAACCTAGTACTAAATTGGGAGAAATGTCACTTTATGGTGCAAGAAGGGATTGTGCTAGGACATATCGTATCGAATAGAGGAATTGAAGTAGATAGAGCTAAAATAGAAGTCATCGAAAACCTTCAACCTCCAAAGACCGTAAGAGAAATACGAAGTTTCTTAGGACACGCTGGTTTCTACCGACGTTTTATTAAGGATTTCTCAAAGATAACTAAACCCTTAACTGAATTATTAATCAAAGACGCTGATTTTATCTTTGATGATAAGTGTTTAGAAGCCTTTAAAACCCTTTAGGAAGCTTTAATCTCCACACCCATTATGCAACCTCCCGATTGGACTGAACCATTTGAAATAATGTATGACGCAAGTGATTACGTTGTAGGCGCTATCTTAGGACAACGAAAGGAAAAGAAACTTCACGTCATTTATTATGCTAGTAGAACTATGGACGAAGCCCAAATGAATTGCGCCACAACCGAAAAAGAACTTTTGGCGGTAGTATTTGCTTTAGATAAATTTCGTTCCTATTTAGTAGGAGCCAAAATAATCATATACACCGACCACGCTGCAATTAGGTACCTATTAACTAAAAAGTACGCTAAACCGAGACTCCTAAGATGGATCCTGCTACTGCAAGAGTTCGACTTAGAAATTAAAGACAAAAAAGGAACAGAAAACGTTGTAGCAGACCACCTTTCTCGTTTAGAAAACCTAGAACCTAAAACCGTACCAATTAACGATGATTTTCCTTACGATAAACTTATCGCTCAACTTGAAGGAAATACTTCTGACAAACCTGTCGAAACAGCTCTAGCCATGACCATTAGACTTGGTATGCAGATTTCGTAAACTATTTAGCCGCTGGTGTACTCCCTTCTGACTTAAGTTACCAACAGAAGAAGAAATTCTTTCACGACCTAAAACATTACTATTGGGATGATCCTCTACTCTTCAAGAGAGGCCCCGATGGAATCTTTTGACGTTGCATACCCGAGGAAGAAATAGAAAGTATAATAACACACTGCCACTCAGTCCCCTGTGGAGGTCATGCAAGCACATCTAAAACTTGTGCAAAGATCCTCCAATCTGGACTCTATTGGCCTAACCTGTGGAAAGACGTACACTCTGCCATTACAAACTGTGATAGATGTCAACGAACTAGAAACATTTCAAGACGAGACGAAATGCCTCAAAAGGGCATTTTAGAAGTAGAAATATTTGACGTCTGGGAAATAGACTTTATGGGTCCCTTTCCTTCATCGTTTGGAAATAAATACATCCTCGTAGCTGTCGACTATGTCTCAAAATAGATAGAAGTTGTAGCCTCTCCTACAAATGACACACGTGTAGTAACCAAACTCTTTAAAGATGTCATCTTTCCTTGGTTTGGTGTACCAAGGCTAGTGATTAGCGACGAAGGCTCCCATTTTATTTCAAAAATCCTCGAAAAACTTCTTCAGAAATATGGAGTTAATCATCGAATAGCGACACCGTATCATCCACAAACAAGTGGACAAGTGGAGGTATCCAACAGAGAAATCAAACAAATATTGGAAAAGACTGTTGCTATATCTAGAAAAGACTGGTCCTCCAAGTTAAATGAAGCTTTATGGGCATATAGAACGGCTTTCAAAACTCCAATAGGAACCACTCCCTTTAAACTTGTTTATTGAAAATCTTGTCACCTCCCGGTAGAACTAGAATATAAGGCCTATTGGGCCATTAAGACTCTAAACATAAATTATACTACCGCTGGCGAAAAGCGCATTCTGGACATAAACAAATTAGAAGAGCTTAGACAATACGCTTACGAAAATGCTAGAATCTATAAAGAAAGAACGATAAAATGGCATGACAAGCGCATATCTAGGAAAAGTTTCAACAAAGGCGATAAAGTGTTACAATTTAACTCTAGGCTTAAGTTATTTCCTGGAAAATTATGCTCTAGATGGTCTGGTTCTTTCGAAATTACTAACATTTTTCTGAGCGGAGCGATAGAAATTAGAGGAAAAACGGTCGAACCTTTTATCGTAAATGGGCAACGTCTTAAACATCACCATCGTCTCGAAAATGATGAAAACGTGCATATTTTAAAACGTGACGAGCTACCCGCTCAATCGAAAAATTGAGTTTTGTTTAAATTGTCGAGCTTACGACATTAAACAAAGCGCTTTGTGGGAGACAACCCACACTTTTCTTACTTTTTAATTTTTAATTTTCTTAATTTTCTTTATCATTTAATTTTAATTTTAATTCTCTCAAATATCCATTTTCATTTTATTTTCAATTTTTATTTTATTTCATCCCTTGATTATAATAATTATTATTATCATTATAATTATTATTATAATTATTATTATAAAAATTTCATCTTTATATTATTATTACTATCTTTTAGTATTTTTATCATATCTTTTTAGTTTTATTTCTTTTTATTTCATTTCTTTTTAATTTTCTTCTTTCTCAACATCCATTTATTTCTGACTTAATTTTCATATTTTTCAACTTAACTCACAGGCTTACTTAGTTACTAACTTATCACGATGCAAGAAGTTTACAATATGGAAGTGGCGTTTAGAGGTAGAGGACAAGTAGGAAGATATGCTAAGCTGGCCGAGAGAAGAATGGATTTATCTCTCTATCCTCATTGCCCCACTATGAAGACTTTAGGGATTGAGGAAAGCGTCATGTACTTACTGAACCAAATTGGTTGGACTGGTTCTCACTTACTACGAAGATTTTGCACTTACTGAAAGCTCACTCTGGAATTTTTAAGTTCACTCACTTATCTGCCAAATTGTGGACTAGGAATGAATAGAGGAGTAATCCTTTTCAGGCTGTTTGGACTTGAGTATCATTTTTGTATCCGTGAGTTTGCTGCTATGTTGGGACTTCCCAATGGAATGGATGCATTTACTGTGGTTCAAGAGGAACTATTTGCCTACCGTGAGCTCGAGCGCTTTTGGGGAAGTATTACTGGTAAAGATAATCCTGAGGAGCATGAATTTCAATCTGAGAATATCCATAATCCTGTTTTCAGATACTTTCATAAGATCTTGGCTTATTTTATTTTCGGTAAGCCTGAGAACGTCACTAATGTTTCTAGAGAAGAGCTCTTCATCATGTTTTGTGTCTCTCAGAATCGTCCGGTCAATGCTGTTACTTTTATGCTAGCTAACTTCGAGCGTATCACGCAAGACGAAGTTTCACCTATTCTGATCGGAGGATTAGTCACCATGATTGCAAATGCTATAGGACTGAGACAATCGCTTCTTGGATTGACACCACTTGGTACTTATAACTCCATTGACACTGGTTTTTGTTTTAATAGAGATATCATTGGAAACCTTGGTCCTAATCAGTTTTTGCTCCTTATTGATAACCAAGCCCTGGATCAGTTCACCCTGCCTAATCCAAGGACAAGTGTGCATAACCCTACAAATTGGCTCTATTATGGTCAGATTCCCGACAGAGAATCATCTCCTGAAACTCCGCAAGCTTATGAACATTTAGATGATGACATGCCTGAAGCGGAATCGGAATCTGAACCTGAAACTCCTCCTGGATATCATGACATGGATCCTCCTGAATATGAACCTATGCCTGAAGAAGAAGCCGTACCTGAGTACGAATTTATGCCTGAGGATGAACCCGTACCTTAATATGAACCTGAAACACCTCCTGGTTCGCAAGAAGATCAATCCGAGGATATGACCGAAGTTGAGCCTGTGCCACAAAATCCTCTTCCTGCTCCTTTAGCACACCCAGTTGCATCTGCTGAATCTATAGCTCCGAGAAATGCTCCTCCAAGAATTGAACACGCTTATCACCCGGTTACCCATGGCCAAGCTATTGATGCGCTGCAACATGAGCTACAACATATGCGAGAAGAAGTTCATTCTCTACAAATGCATTTCTTTGGATTCATGGGCACTGTGAATGTACAGTTCGACGAAGTGTTCAAGCACATTTACTCGATTGCTCCTAATTCGCAAAACCAGAGACGTGGCTAGAGATGTTGATCATTAGAAGATTGTTTTTAGTTTTTAGATTTACTAGTTGTTTATATTTAAGTTTAGCATTTATTTTTCTACATATTTTATTTTTCTGCATATTTTATTTTTCTGCTATAACAATCAGCAATCAATACTTTAATTCATAATGCAATCTATTATTCAGTACCTGATTCTGCTATATTCTATTTTATGGTGTCATTTTAACTGTTATATCTAGTTAACTGCATAAATTATACTACATTCTGTCACCTACTGTTTTCCATTTAAAGTGTTATAACTGTGTCACACTGATCTTTACTGTTTAATTGCTTAACTGTACTGTCTGTCACACGTTCTCAGAAGAAAAAAAGTGGACGAAAACACCTAAACTACCTAGGAGACTCTCGTCTCCCCTTATATGGGACCACGTCCCTGCACTACACTGCTAGGAGACGCCCGTCTTCACACCTGCAAATGCTGCAGACTAGCCACCTGAGACGCTCGTCTCCCAAGGGGTGGCAGTCTTGACTCTGCATTGCATCAGTCACGCACAATTAACCATATATTCCCCCATTTTTAATTTTTAATTTCAAATTCATCTTTCAAAATTCTTCCCTCTCTCCATTTAATTCTTTCATTTAAATCCCATAAACTCTACACATTCATTTCACCACTACACCATTCCCATTTTCTATTCTTTCAAACTTCACCACTACCATAAATCACACTTATTTCTACCACCATTAAAATTCTACAAACAACCATATAAACTCATACCTCCATCATTCTCTTCTTCACACTCTTACCACCTTTTATTTCCATTTTTCTCCACACAATTTATTCCTTTTCCAAACATATACCATACCTCCACGATCAATCATTCGAAACGTGCGACCACCTCCCAACTTATCCAGAGTAATTTTCAGAGAAGACGACGATGACGCTCAACGTACTAAATATTTATCTTTCTATGCACGTTCAGTTATCCCTACAAGATATGTGGACATTGAATGTCTAGAAACCTTGGGTTTAGCAGATGGTGTGATTCGCCTCCTCACAAAATCCCACTTAATCCACCTCTGTACTGAATCCGCTCCAACTTTTGAGCCACTCGTCTTAGAATTTCTGAGTTGGTATGACGAATATGTACTCTATAATTGTGATAGATTGCCATTTTTACAAACAATGATGATAATTGTTTGGTTGAGTTCTATTGCAGGTGGATTGGTATACCTTTGTTATATATGTTTATATCAAAGAGGTTTGGATAACTTCATTGTTATGTGAATAAAGAATAAGTGATGAAAACTAGGATTTGTTAGGTATGTGTAACTTAACAAAGAAAACATAGGATGAGACATTATATGGAACATACGTTTAATTAGAATTTTATGAGAAAAGGCTAACAGGCCTAGAGAAGGGCTAACAGGCCTAGTGATTTGCGTGAGCAATCACCATTGTATGATGTACTAATAGGAATCATTGTTTTTGTTTACTTCTTTTTCTTTTGAATGCTAACAGGCATTCTATGTGCAGAGAGGCACTGTGTAGAGAGGCACTAATAATCTTGGCAGGTTTGATTCCCGCTTTTGTGTACGAATGGAACCTAACAGGGTAGAGACTTGTGATGGTGTACGGGCCATGTGAAGTGACGATTCATGAGGGAAGGCTCATGAGTCCGAATCCATTTCGTATGTCAAGATTTCCCAAAGGATCCATGACTCGTGCCACCTCCTAGACGTAGAAGGGGACGGGAATAGAGGGATACCTTGGTAACGGTTTTCCGATTAGTAGTATTTGTGTTGAGTTGTTGAACTCTATGTATGATTCCATATAATGTTAGTGTGTGAACTCAAGGTCTAGTTCCTTGTTGTGACTTGAGATTGATAGGCTAGAACCTTGTAAAGCCGAGAGGATCCATAAGATAGGGAACTCACTGAGATTTTGTATCTCACCCCATTATATATTGATTTCAGATACTACAGGTTCCGCGAAGGGTAAGGAGAAAGCGATTTGATTCCTCCTTATGTTTCTTTTTGGATATGGCGAAGCTTCCGTTGTGGATTTCTTTTGTGATCATTGTTTGATCTAGTTCTTAGTATTTTCTTTTGGACATCTTGTATGTATTATGCCATTTGGTAGAACTTTTGTGTTAGGGCATTAATATGTATAATGTGTTGACTAGGAACTTATAAGTATTTTCATTACCAAATACTTGGATTCATGTATACCTATATGCTTTGATGTATGTATTTATATATGGGTGTTACAGTTGGTATCAGAGTAGGTCGTATCCTCGACCTAGCCATGAGATATTATAAGTGTTCTTTCTGTCCAAGATGTGTTGTGTTCACATGAGTTTTGTTGTGTTATGACTATGGTATTGAGCCTGATCAACTTAATCCCATTTTGATGACCTCCAGGAACATGGCGGACGGATGCAGGACTCGTGGTCGACCCCCCACACGGCCTCCACAAGGGAATCCGCCGGATGGCGGTGCGAATGTTCCATGGCCCCAGTTCATCTAACAGATGCAACAGCAGCAGAATCAGTTCATGCTGCAGATGATGCAACAGATGAATGGCGGTCATAATGTTCCCGTGGTTGTGGCCGAAGCTGTAGGTGGGACCTATAGGGATTTCATTCGCATGAATCCTCCAGAATTTCATGGCGGACTAGATCCTATAAAGGCGCATGAGTGGGTGGCCAATATGGAAGGAATCTTTGAGATCGTGCAGTGTAGTGAAGAGAACAAGGTGGTGTTTGCTTCTCATTCGCTGAAGGGTCCAGCTATGAGATGGTGGAAGGGTGCTTCTGCTTTGATGACTACTCAGGAAGTACCTAAGGAATGGGAAAATTTCAAGACCACTTTTATGGAGAAATACTTTCCTAGTTCGCTGAGGACTAAGAAGGAGTTGGAGTTCCAACAGTTAAGGCAGGAAAGTATGTCAGTGGCTCCTTATGCTGAGAAGTTTGAAATTTTGGCTGCTTACTCTAGGCAGGCCGCGTATGCTCCTGATGAGAGTTGGAAGGTGGACCAGTTTCTGTTTGGTTTAAGGGCTGATATCTCACATAGTGTGTCCGAGAGGGAGTTCACTACTTATACGGAGTTGTTGCGACAATGTTATGTGGCTGAGACCAGTTTGAAGAAAGTTCAAACTGAGGAAGATTTGAAGAAGAAGAATCAACATGAGAGAGGAAGGCCAAGCCAACAATTTCGACCTAGGCCACAAGCTTTCAAAGGGAAGCAAGTGCAAGGTTCTCGGTCTAGTGCACCTCCGGTGTGTCGTAGCTGTGGTAAGAATCACCTTGGAAGGTGTAACTTTGAAGGGGTGAAATGTTTTCATTGTCAGCAAGAAGGGCATATGGCTAGGAATTGTCCTCAGAGTAGGAATCAAGTGTAAGGAAGGGGTACTGGTAGAGTTTACACCTTGGATGCTAAGAAGACCAAGAGTGATAACTCTTTGATTGCGGGTACGTGTTTCATTAATGGGCATTCTTGTTTTGTTCTATTTGATTGTGGAGCAACACACTCTTTTGTGTCATTGCAATAAGCGACTTGGTTTTCAAGCTACTCCTTTATTTCCTCCTATGGCGGTTACTACTGCTATGGATGATGTAACACGGTGAACTGACTTTTATTTTTATATAAGCAACAATGTTGCGGTAAGCATGAGTCGCCACCGACTTTTATTTTGTCCAATAACTCGGAAGGGCAAAAAGAACAGAAAAAGACCCTTTTTTAAAAGAAACGGGCTCGGGGGGTAAGTTATGAAAAGGGAAGGTGTAAGCACCCTTTTCATCCGTAGTTGTCTACGGGCTCTTAATTTGCTTAGCTCGTGTTTGTTTGTTTTAAATTGAAAAGGGGCATAAGGACTTTAGCGTAAATGCGTAGCCTTAGTTTTTTTTTGAAAGAGTATTGAAAAGATGTTTTTTATTGAGCTAGGCAGATTAAGAGCACTACCCTAAATAGTTGGTCTTTTTCTATGCTTTTTTAAAATTCCTAGGACTATCCATACTATATAGGAATAGGTAGTCCTTGTTTATATTGGACGTGCGGGACAATCGAAGGGTCATCGAGGTCGTTGAAAGCAACAGGTAGAGGTACCTTTAGCAAACTTGAAGGGACAATCATCGCTTCATAGGCAACCATTCGAGGGACTAGATCATATATTCGTAGGCAACATCGAGGGTCATTGAGGGACTTATGATCTTTGCGATGATTTTTTAATCGAGGGACTTTTACTAAAGGATACCTCTACATTCGAGGGACACGACCTTATTTCTAAAGGCAACCAAGAGGGGCGTACCCTAGAGGTGAGTGAGTGCAAGTGTGTTAGATTCGAGTATTTAATCTTGAGTTAAGTTAGCTAGCATTCAGTTGATTAGTCTTTCCATGCAATCCTAATTACTAGCAGCAGTTAATAATTTATATATGCGGAAAAAGCGAAAATAAACCTAGCTATTACAAGGCTTTGGGGAGGGGGAGTACATAACTCAACAGACGGGAATAACAATTATTACAAACCCAGGATATAAATTAAACTAAAATCAGAGATAATATATGCGAATAGAATTTGCGAATGTTCGCGATAGTCCAAAGGCTTCAAGTGTAGTACCTCGCAATCAAAAGAAAATGTTAGCACAATTATTTAAAATGATATATGAATAATGGAAGAAAAGATGAACAAATACTCAAAGAGGAATTTACCAATTAAAAGCGAAGTTAAACATTTTTTGTATTTTTATATGAGAAATAAAAATCTAATTCTAAGATAGTAGAATATTTTTGGGTTTTTAATATAAGAACTAATTAGTCTAAACTTAAAGATATTTTTATATTTTTTTTGAATCATTAAAACAAAATCAAACTATTATGAAAACCAATAAGCAAATAAACTTAGAAAAAAAAACAATTAAGAGAAGCAGTCAGCAAACAAAAATCATTGGGCTCAAGAGTAATGGCCCAAAACAAATAATTATGCAGGTGGTGCACTCGTGTAAACGGGTGTGTGATATAGCAAACCGAAATTGGGCTGATTCATACATCAAGCCCAATACACCATCAAATGAACCAACAAAAAAAACCCTACAATCATGAACGGGACAAAATCGGCCCCCACTCTTTTCTTTCAATTTCGGCAGCCCCTTTCTCTCCGATTTCCTCTCACGCTCTCTCAGACCTCTCTTTCAATTCATCATCTTAAATAAACAAAAATGAAACACACCATAACCATGATGCACCTGCTTCAATCAAACATTTTCATAATCTTCAAACACAAAGCAAAACAAATTGATCGAAGCAAACTAATGGAGTTACCGGTTGTTTCCGATGCGAGGAGTTGCTACCTGTTCGTTGATTGAAGGAGGTTTGAGCGATTAAGGGCGGCTGCGCGATGGAGCTTCGTGTGGCTGAGTTTGTTTCGCTGCGGTGGTTGTTCGGAGGAAACGGCGGAGGTGTCGCGTTGCTGCGTTGAAGATGTAGATCTTCGTCGTGGTCGTGGATCGTTGGGATTTGAAGATGATGCGCATTGATGCCGAGTTCTGACGGTTAACCTCGGCCTCGTAGGAGATTTGCGTGATGCTAGTACCTCGCCGGAAGAGCAGTTGTCGCGGTTTGAGACGTGTGCGTCTTCGATTCCTCTTTTTCTACTTTCTGCAAAAGGGAAACATAAAATACATAGCTGTTGTTAGTTGGTACCAGATCTGGAACAAGTTTGATGGTTGAGTGGATTTGCGATGAGATGTTCTTTGGATTCTACTTCAGCCATGAATGGATGATGTGTTCTTTGGATTCTTCTCTAGCCTGTAACAAAAATGACAGAAGAGCAAGTAGAATTGTGGTGATTAATGAAAATTTGTGTTAAATTTGTATTCTTTTGTGTACAATTCTTTTGGTGAATCGTTCCTGGATTTGGATATTACTATGAAACAAGTTGCAGATCGTATGTATGTACAAACATGTTTGTGTTATTATTGTTACACCAAAAAGTTCATTCAAAGAAAATGTGAGTCAACTTATGACTAGTAAAAGGTATATGGGTATAGTTTGAGGTTAATGTACAAAGGCGTTTATTTAGTTACCGTAAGTACATGGTGGTGAATCGATGTGCGAATATGTTTATGTTTCTGGAAAAAAATAAAATAAAATAAAATAAAAGGCTTTTTAGAAAGAAAGAAAAAGTGTGGTGATTATGTATATACAAAGTTTGAACCATCAAGAATCATCATTTGGTTGAAAACAAAACATTTAAAATAAATTGGAGGGCCTCATATAAAAATCATCGGCCAAAAACTACTCTATAACAGAGGTTTTAGAGAAACGTAAGAAATTGTTTGTGTAAAAAGCTTTTTTAAAAAAAGGTATATGTATGAAAAAAATGTGAGAGTGGTTAGAAAATTGTTGATGATTAAATTAGGATTAGAAAATTGTTGTTGAAAACTGTGAATGTGGAGGGCTCTATTTATAGAGTGGAATTAGGTCAAGACTGATCCTAAAAAGGAAATGATCCAACCCAAAGGCCCATGGACCCTTCTACTTCAGCCATGAATGGATGATGTGTTCTTTGGATTCTTCTCTAGCCTGTAACAAAAATGACAGAAGAGCAAGTAGAATTGTGGTGATTAATGAAAATTTGTGTTAAATTTGTATTCTTTTGTGTACAATTCTTTTGGTGAATCGTTCCTGGATTTGGATATTACTATGAAACAAGTTGCAGATCGTATGTATGTACAAACATGTTTGTGTTATTATTGTTACACCAAAAAGTTCATTCAAAGAAAATGTGAGTCAACTTATGACTAGTAAAAGGTATATGGGTATAGTTTGAGGTTAATGTACAAAGGCGTTTATTTAGTTACCGTAAGTACATGGTGGTGAATCGATGTGCGAATATGTTTATGTTTCTGGAAAAAAATAAAATAAAATAAAATAAAAGGCTTTTTAGAAAGAAAGAAAAAGTGTGGTGATTATGTATATACAAAGTTTGAACCATCAAGAATCATCATTTGGTTGAAAACAAAACATTTAAAATAAATTGGAGGGCCTCATATAAAAATCATCGGCCAAAAACTACTCTATAACAGAGGTTTTAGAGAAACGTAAGAAATTGTTTGTGTAAAAAGCTTTTTTAAAAAAAGGTATATGTATGAAAAAAATGTGAGAGTGGTTAGAAAATTGTTGATGATTAAATTAGGATTAGAAAATTGTTGTTGAAAACTGTGAATGTGGAGGGCTCTATTTATAGAGTGGAATTAGGTCAAGACTGATCCTAAAAAGGAAATGATCCAACCCAAAGGCCCATGGACCCTGGACGTACTTGTGTCCAGGTGCGTCCAGGTGCGAAAAAATCAAAAAAATAGTTTAAAAACATAAAAATGCACCAGGCGGGAATTGAACCTGTGACCTTTTATTTGCAAGTCTTACTTCCAAACCAACTTAGCTATGTTATTTATTTGAAATAAAAAGCCAATTGAAAGTGTATGAAGCACCGACCATCATTTTCTATTTAATTAAAATATAAGCAATTTAAGAGTAAATTAACTATATTTTTAAAATAGACTTTAAATCGAATACTTATAAAATTCAGGATATCATTGTAAATGAACCCGATATTTTTATAAAACTCAATTTTTAAAATAGTTTTGAATTTTAAAAGTGTGGGCAAATTTTGGGGTATGACAGATGAGATGGTCGAGACACCGTTGGTGTGTGAGGATTGTGTGTTATCTGTGGGTGGTAGGAATTTCTAGATTGATCTTGTTTTCTTACCACTTAAGAAGGTAGATGTTGTTTTGGGAATGGATTGGCTTTCTGCTAATTCGGTATTCATTGGGTGTGAAGAGAAGTTAATCATTATTCCATCTGAAGAAGCTACTCCGAAAGATGTTTTGACTACTATACTGGAAGGTACGGTAGGCATGATTAATTTCTTGTTTGAGAAAGAGAAGTCTGTTCTGTTGGTTCTTACTGAGGAGATGGGTGATAGGTTAGAGGTTTCGCAAATTGCTGTTGTTAGATATTTTCCCGATGTTTTTCCAGAGGATGTCACTTCTCTTCCTCCGGAAAGGGAAGTGGAATTCTCTATTGACCTGATACCGGGAACGGCTCCTATATCTGTTTCTCTGTATCGGATGGCACCGCTTGAATTAAGAGAATTGAAGGGGCAATTGGAGGAGCTGATGGCTAAACATTTTGTGCGACCTAGTGTCTCACCGTGGGGAGCTCCAGTGTTATTAGTAAAGAAGAAGGATGGTGGGATGAGACTATGTATTGATTACCGTCAGTTGAACAAAGCCACTATCAAGAATAAATACCCTTTACCAAGGATAAACGACCTATTAGATCAATTGAAAGGAGCCTGCGTATTCTCGAAGATTGATTTGCGGTCAGGTTATCACCAAATCCGTGTGAAGAGCTCAGATGTGCCAAAGACTGCCTTTAGAACCCGTTATGGTCATTATGAATTCTTGGTAATGCCTTTCGGTGTGACGAATGCTCCAGCTGTTTTCATGGATTATATGAATCGGATATTCCAGCCTTACTTAGATCAATTTGTGGTAGTCTTTATTGATGACATTCTTATTTATTCTCGTACTCCACAAGAGCACGAAGAACACCTGAGGATTGTTCTGTCGGTATTGCTAGAAAATCAATTGTTTGCTAAGTTAAGCAAGTGTGAGTTTTGGATGACGGAGGTAAGATTTCTTGGTCATGTCATATCTCAAGGAGGTGTGGCAGTGGACCCGTCAAAAATTGAAGCGGTGATTAATTGGGAGAGGCCGAGTAATGTCTCAGAAGTCTGAAGTTTCTTGGGTTTAGCCGGCTACTACAGAAGATTTATAAAAGGGTTTTCTCAATTGGCTTTACCAATGACTAGACTTACCCGAAAGGAGTGTCCTTATGATTGGGATTCGGGGTGCTAACAGGCATTCTATGTGCAGAGAGGCACTGTGCAGAGAGGCACTAATAATCTTGGCAGGTTTGATTCCCGCTTTTGTGTACGAATGGAACCTAACAGGGTAGAGACTTGTGATGGTGTACGGGCCATGTGAAGTGACGATTCATGAGGGAAGGCTCATGAGTCCGAATCCATTTCGTATGTCAAGATTTCCCAAAGGATCCATGACTCGTGCCACCTCCTAGACGTAGAAGGGGACGGGAATAGAGGGATACCTTGGTAACGGTTTTCCGATTAGTAGTATTTGTGTTGAGTTGTTGAACTCTATGTATGATTCCATATAATGTTAGTGTGTGAACTCAAGGTCTAGTTCCTTGTTGTGACTTGAGATTGATAGGCTAGAACCTTGTAAAGCCGAGAGGATCCATAAGATAGGGAACTCACTGAGATTTTGTATCTCACCCCATTATATATTGATTTCAGGTACTACAGGTTCCGCGAAGGGTAAGGAGAAAGCGATTTGATTCCTTATTCCTTATGTTTCTTTTTGGATATGGCGAAGCTTCCGTTGTGGATTTCTTTTGTGATCATTGTTTGATCTAGTTCTTAGTATTTTCTTTTGGACATCTTGTATGTATTATGCCATTTGGTAGAACTTTTATGTTAGGGCATTAATATGTATAATGTGTTGACTAGGAACTTATAAGTATTTTCAGTACCAAATACTTGGATTCATGTATACCTATATGCTTTGATGTATGTATTTATATATGGGTGTTACAAACTCCCTACGGTTTCTTAATTTAGCGGTA